>NC_136070.1:246391738-246544238 GCF_964261635.1 Lissotriton helveticus | reverse complement strand
GGACCCATGGAGCCCGTCCTGGGCATTGAGCCATGCCGTTGGCCTGGAGATGGGAGCCCCGGACGCCCGGGGGAGGACTGCCCGGTACCCGTGGATCCCGTCCTGGGCACTTTGACATGCCGTCGGCCTGGAGGTGGGAGCCCCGGACGCCCGGGAGCGGGCTGCCCGGGACCCATGGAGCCCGTCCTGGACACTTTGACATGTCGGGCGGAAAGACCGTCCGCGGCGGGTGTGGGAAAGACCGTACGCGGCGGGTGTGGGAAAGAATGTCCGCGGCGGGTGCGGAAAGACCGTCCGCGGCGGGTGCGGGAAAGACCGTCCGCCATCGTAATATACCCCTTTGTCTAGCTTTCATTGGCAGATGTTTCACAGTTTGGCACCAGGGGCAAACATCACCAACACTTCGATTTCACAGACCGTTTGGGAATTGGGGCATTGAGGATCGTCGAGCTAGTAGAAAAATCGATAGCTCCCTCCACCAGAAGAAGTTATCACCAGGCTTGGTCGGAGTGTCTAAGTTATGTCCCCCTTGATTTTCAATTTGGGAAGGTGGTCAATAATGAAAACGTGATTAGGGGCTTTGTAATGCATCTAATAAACAAGGGCCTATCTCACACCACTATTGCAGGATAGTTAGCTGGGATTTCCTTTTATGGGGAGTTGTGGTGGGGATACGACCCAGTTGAAGGTATTTTGGTTAGGAAAGTTTTAAAGGGTCTCAGCAGGAAGCGGAGGCATCCATCTCGGTATGCAGCGTTTAGAACGCAAGCATTACCACGGAATACCTTTACAACGCGGGCGTAACAACGAAAGTTGTTACCACGCATTGCGCTGGGGGGCGCTCAAGGATAGTAAATGATTTAATTTACTATCCCAACACCTTCCCTACTATCCACGGGGACTGGTGTTGAAATAGTAAATTAAATTAATCAATTTTGCGCCCCCCAGCGCAATGCGTGGTAACAACTTTCATTGTTACGAACGCGTTGTAAAGGTACGCGTTGTCAATGTATGCGTTCTAACGTCATACATCCATCCATCTCCCTTACAGGAGCCAGTCGCTTTTGAGTTATTGCAGTTGCTTTTGGTGCAGTTACCCTTCTGTTGTTATGATGAGTGGGAAGTTTGTTGTTTTCGGTTATGCATGATTTGGCTATTTTTTGGTGCATTTAGGGTTTCTGAGTTATTGGTTTACGGGGCCTCCCAGGCATTGTAATGAATGAGATCTTCTTGCAGGAACAAAAACTTAGGATCTTGTTGAGAGCTTCTAAAACAGATCAGTTAGATAAAGGTACCTGGATACACTTCAACGGGAGTGGGGTGGAGGGCTGTTGTCCAGTGGGGGAGTGGGAGGTTTTTACCAATCTAGTTTGTTTCAAGTCTGGTGTAATATTTTGTCACAGGAATGGATCTAAGTTTACTAGTTCTCACTTGCTAGCAGTATTAAGGAAGGCTCTGGTTAGGTTGGGAAAAAATACTTTTTGTTTGGAACTCATTCATTTTGCTACTGAAGCGTCAAGATTGGGTTGTGCAGGGGCTGACATACAGTGGATTGGGAGGTGGAAATGATCATGTTGTGCTTGTTACTTTAGAAAATGATTTTGTTCTGCTTTTCTATTTGCTAATGTTTGTTTTTCCAATTAGGTTGCGGGCAGGGCCCCTTGTCAGAGAAAATGATCACCTGGATAGCGAGCCATTAATTCATAAAGTGGGCAGCGATTTTTGCAGAACAACAAATTTATAGCAGATTCCTGGGACTTCCAAGTGCCAGACATGAAGTTTTATGGAAGGGCAAGAGTGGTATGCGGTGGGCGGGTTTGTTTTCTACGTTAACAACTTTTTTCTTCTCAAGGTCCTCCTGATATGCTGGTCATCTATTTGGGGGTAAATTACTTGGTGTCTTTATCAGGTTTGACTCTTATTAATACTCGAAGGGCACCCATAGAGGGCTCTGTGGCGGAGATATTTTGTTCCTGCTGTGCAGTGCCGTTAGTGTGAGGGCCCTAGGGGAAAGTGTAGATGTGGAAGGTTGGAGTATTAAAAAAGGTTAGATAGTCCACAATGTATTTTAATAACGTGGTAATCCACCTTGTTTAAAATAAGTGAAGAGAGGCTGCTCGCTGGCCCAATTGTCCAGGGAAGCCGATCCATTGTCCACCTACGTTGTTTTACTGCCATTGAGGGGACTAGTATCAGTGAAACTGCGGAGTGGTCGGACATATGTGCTCCTACATGGTTTACATTCTGAATCTGATCTTTTATATTGAGGTCCACTAAAAATAGATCAATTCTGGACTGATGAAAGGTAAAGCTTTTTAAAGCGCCCTTCTTTTCTCGACATATATTGCACCATCCAAGATTTCTTATTGTATTTTTTAGCAAAGCCCTGGATTTATTATGCATTATATTTCTACTCTTGGTCGAGCGATCAAGATTAACATCTAAGACCACGTTGAAATCTCCTGCCAAGATAACCGGGTCAGGGAAATCCAGCAGTTCCGATAGTAATTTACTAAAAGGCACAGGATCCAAGTTAGGTCCATAATAGCTCACTATAGTATAAGGTTGCTCCCCGAATTGAACTTTTGCAATTGCCCATCTCCCATTTTTATCCACCCTGGTTTCAGAAACCACCAGCAGGGAATTAGCTTTTATCAGGATTGCCACCCCCCTTATAGAGAGTTGTTGCTCTGAACATATCAAGTTCTGAACCCATTTTCTACTCCTAAACAACTCCCTCATCTCATCTCCCATTAGGTGTGTCTCCTGTAATAAAATGACTTGGGCCGGAGCATCTTTTAGGTATTGTAGGATCCTCTCACGCCTATGACGTCCCCTTAATCCGTTAACATTCCACGATAGGAATTCTATAGATGGCTTCTGATTCATTGTCATTCCTATCCATTTTCTCCTTCAATATCCATCCTGCTTCCGGGAATTAGATCTTTTACGAGGACATTTATTTTTTGTTTTTTCTCCCCTTGCTCCCACACCTGTGCTCCAAAAACTACCCGTGAAACCCACCCTATCCCACCCTTTGGGAAACCCTCCTTTTTCTCTCTAATGGCCTAAGCTAGGAGAGGCCTGTTCTTGGGAAAAAATATAAAAAACACCTACCTAATTAACAGCTAATATTATAGAACATAGCTAAGAAACTTTCCACTAGGGAACCTGTATCTTATTAGGAGAGAAAGAATCCTGTGTGAATGTGTACCTTATCAAACTCACTAACTAACTCCCGCTTCTGAGATGGACCTTAAGAACCCTTCCGCAGTATCTGGGCTTGTACGTTGGACCCCGCCAAAAAATGTCTCACTTCGTCCCCCCTTTTGTTTTTAACTTAGCGATATGCTTGCAAATTTATGGAATGAGAATTTATGGTGCAATCACACTTTATGATTTTTTTCCTTTTCAACAATTTCTATGGTAGGGCCAGGAAAACTCAACGGTTTTCCTGGGTGGCGCTTTTGGGGGGTGGAAAGTCTGGAGTGGCCTTATCCATCCCTCGGGGGTCAGAGGGGAAGGAATAACGCAGGGGAGGGAAAAGTGAAAAATGGGGTTTGCAATTACATGGGGTTTGTTCAAGAAAATTGGATTGAGCTGTTTGGGGAAAATGTTAGGAAAAGGTTGGGGTTTTTATGAGATAATTAAGATAATTATGATGTCAAGTTGTTTGCAAAGTTGTTTGATTTGAAAGAGATAAGAAATGTACCTGTCTTAATAAAGTGACCTTTTTTGCTATGACAGAAGTAGTGGCTTGTGATTATTGCGCTAAGTGTCCTTGTCAACATTCGGTCAACTGAGGTACGTGTTCGTCCAGTGCAGATCAGAAGTGCAGGAGCAGGCTAAACAGGATTCGGATGAACCACTGAGCTGGTACGAAGTGCAGATGATCTATATATAACTAAAATAGCTTGTTCTGCACCCTGCTTGTGTGTCAGTTTCTTTGACAGTGCAGCTGGCAGTGGCACTCCCGTTTGCCATGCCTGCCAGTGTGCTTTGCTATTTTTAGATGGCCCCTTTAAGGATTTTTTTTTTAAAGGGATTGCTCACAGTGGTCAGTCCCAAAAATGGTACGTTATAAGCTGTGCACACTTTTTTTGGCCAATAACACAAAATACTGATGGATGGCGCAATCGCTGAGACCGCATGAGGCAAGTTTTCCATTAGCGTATTCGTTATATGGATTTTTGTTTCCATGAATACGCTGAATCAACGAATATCATAATCTGAAGCAATTACTGGTCTGTCCCTTCACCTACAATATCTAGGTGGTTTTAAAAGTACAGTGGTGAGAAAAAGACATATTCGCACTATTAAAAAATATAAACTATTACAGAAAATAATTTCAACTTTACAGCCAACCTCCGGCTTGGTGTGATAATAAGTTCATCCAAAATGCAATCATTAAATCTGGAACAATTGAAGTAAAGAAAGGAAAAGAAGCAGAGACGCACCTAGAGTCAAATTTCAGGGGGGGGGGGCTAAGATTTTTTTTTCGTGGGGAGCTGATTCTTCAAGCAAAAGGCCGAGTGGAGCTGCAGGGGCCCTAAGAAGGGGTGGTGAAAAGCATCAAATCCTCATTAACAAGCAAAAGGTCTTTAAAAGACGTGAAGTACTCGGGTGCGGCTGTGCGCGCGCCCGAGAAGCTGCCTCGTTCAAGGCTGCAACACACGATGGTGGCTGAAGCCATTCGAGTCCAATGGGCGTTGCGCGCCTGAAAATAAGTATACTATTGTTTAACCAGAAACCTCATTCATTTTTTGGACTTCATTTGCACTAACGTGACAATCAACACTGAGAGAATGCAAGAAGTATATATATATTTTTTTAAGTAGCTCTATTCACTTATTTACGATCAAGATGAACAAAATGTGCACTCTACACGTATATCAGAGGAAGAACTCTGACGATGACGAGAAGATTATTTTGCTTCCGGTCGGGTGGCTTGCGCACTGTGACCTGCACGCATACGGCCCGCAGTGTCCAATCGCAAACTGTAAACTCGAGACTCCAGTAGAAACAAATTACGTGCCCAATGAAAACCCATCCACTGGAGGTTTGGTTGTGACGCATTAACCAATCGGCGTTAACGGTTCGCTAAGAACCGTCTAACCAATGACAAACTGAGAGGGCTTTTTAAATTAATGACACTGTGAAACCCGGGGAGTAGAAAGGCGGTGGTTTTAATTTCTGGTGTTGGTTTATTCTGTGCGTTAAGGTAAGAACTGGGCTTTTTCCGGGTGTATGTGGGGAGGCTGTTGTGAAGCTACCAAACGCATTACCTTATCCGTTGGTTTCCTTTTCCCCAGCGCGCCGGTTTCGCCGTTAATGTGCACAGCGCAACTGGTAGGGATGTCGCTTGAGATAGGACATTTGTGGCTATCTTCTCTGCCTTATTACCGCAACCACCAGTGTCTTATTCTCCTTATTCTGGTGGCGCCTGCCACGGAAGCACAAGATCAGAACATGTGGTGCTGCTAACCAAACGCCTTTCCGGTTTTGGAGCGCGTCTTTATTTAATAAGATTACTAGTCCTACTAGAGAAGGAGCCCTCTTAGTGCCACGCCTCGTTGTCTTACGAAAGTGGCAAGCACGACTAGAGTTTTTCTGCATGATAACTACGGTGCTCCAGAAGCAGTGCCATAAGTGGAAACAATTCATTTGAGCCCCCATAAATTGGTCGCAAGCGGTGGAAGCCTAAAAGGGGTTGTGACGAGGGAAATCTGAAAAGCAAAGTTTGACAGTTGGTTTACACTTTTTTATCTCGACTGCAAATAAATTGGCAACACGAAGGAACTCTGTTATGGCTTATTGGTCACAGGCCTGCTGCATTTTAAAATAGCTTACCTTGGTAAGGTCCCTGCTGTTGAGACCTTTGTTTGCCCAGAAAGCTTTCCCGAAATAGAAGTAACCTTAATGGTACTTTGGTGGCTAATGCTCTTTCCGGATACCTCTGTGTTTTGTTAAGCCACAGTTTTATCTCCTAAAATAGAGTAGAGATATTAATGTGCCTTTCTGTAAAGACCAGCGTCTACCATGTAGATCCAAGATTGTTATTTTATGTAGATAGCTCAGTTTGCTACTGCTTTTTCCTGGATCTCTTTTTAGGTCTCGCCTTTTCCCATTCCGCAGGAATGGAAAAGGAGAGAATTCTAGTGGTCAAAATACTCGTCAAACTATGGCTTTTTCTGTGCGGTTTTCTTCGAGTTCACGTGACCAAACAAGCACGCGCATCGGCCTCCCTCCCTCCTAATTGCATTTTTTCACGGCCGCCACCACATCAAAGGGCTTCTCCCAGCGTGCGCTCTGCGGCTTCTCCTCCCCTAATTATTCATGGCTGGCCGGCCGTACTTTCAGTTTCCCGGCCGCTCTTGTTTATTGCATCTTCTCGCTCTCTTTTTGCTCCCCCTTCATTTTCTATCTCTCTCTCTGTTTTTTTTCACCCTTTATTTACTCTCTCTATCACCTTATTTCTCTTTCTCTCTTTCTTTCATTCCCCTTCATTGACTCTCTGTTACCTTGATTATTTCTCCTCATTCTCTTTCCTCTCTCTCTCCCACCTTCATTCTTTCTCCCCACTTTCTCTTTTTTTCTCTCCCCTTTATTCACTTTCTCTACCCTTCTTTCTATCTCTCTCCTTTCGCTCTCTCTTCGCTTTCACTCACTCTCCCATTTGAGATCCATCTGCCATGGTTTTTAATACAGCAGCATTAATTAATACACCGGGCACGGCTGTATTAGAAAATAAGCAGGTGTGACAGGACAAGACAACATTGGCTATTTTTGATTTTATTCTCAGTCAAACCGACATTGCCTGTTACTTTTCGTTATTCGACTGTTATTTTTCATGCCCCCACTCTCTCTCAATAACTGACACTCTTATTTACAAACTCTCACTGACAGATTCACTTTGCGGATGCTCTTATGCATAATTTGTCACAAACATGCAATATAATATTTTACAATGGGATAATTATTACAATAATAAAAGATATTTCATCCCAATAAATGTTTTGAATCAATACAAAAAATATTGTATAATTACCCAAAACAATATAATTAGCGCAAAAACAACAACTATTACATACCTAAAAAGAAGATCCCAAAAGCGAGACCTATTGGCTATGCCCATGCTTGTTTTGCTGTTGTTACTTTTAGTACATAAGTTATTCTTTTTGTATGATATAGTGAGCTATAACCCAGCATCATGGAGCTGCATGCAAACTGCAAGACTCCGATTTAGTGCCTTATTTTTTTTTTGCCTCTTTACCTTTTAGTAAATCTGCATTTGCTATGAATGGTTCCTTTAGGTAGAAAACCGCCTTATTTGCACAGAGAACCCCAACTACTCTTTTAAATGCAGCCTTTAAAGTGTCTCCAGACCAAGTGCTCTTAACATAGAATACCTACCAGTAGGTACAAGTGCTTCCTGTACCTTGTAACCGGTAGGGTGTCAGAGGGCCTAAAATATCACACATTATTAAGAGATAATTAATCATACAAATGTGCAAATCAATGTACATGAAATGTTACACAAGACAATGAGTAATGGAGTGATTAGAACTCTCTGGTCCTTTTATTTCCACACTGACAGAGCGATCCTGACATTTGCTGGCACTCTAATGGATTTTCTCCTTCCCTCCCTCCCTCCCTCAAACTGCCCCCCGATTGCACACAACTCGCAAGTAGCACACATACTTGGCGTATGGCACTTTGGTTGATGCATGGATATCTGTAGTCACTGAAAGCTGAGTTGCACCGAGTTATTGGTTAGTTTTCCTTTTTTTTCTTTATTTCGTGTGGTTATTTTTGGCAGAAAAATAATAAACTGTATTGATTTTCCCATTTCTTTTTTCTCTCCTGTACGTTGTCTGCACTGGGATTCCCTAGTAGGCCACGTCTTATAGAAAACTGCTTGCTTCGCAACATTTAGGTGTACACCCATTACACTATGCATAGCTATGTTCCACCTCAGAATCCAGTCCGTATACAACTTACTCCAAATAGACTTGTATATGTTAAGATACTCACATGATGCGATAATGTTTGAGTTCATTGCCGTTTCTCATGATGTAACACGTTGTTGGATACTTATGTTTCTTATACTACACTTAGGACAAACAAGTTGTGAACAGGAATGAGATATTGACCGTGAAACTTATTTACAATAGACAGATTCAAACAAAACAAGCATTTACAATGCAACGGTTTCGCCTTTGGATAAGTTAGAGCTATTGGCAATGTAAATGACAATGCCATTTATTTATCTGTTTTCAAAACCAACACATAAATACAAATTTTGTCATTTACAATGCCAATAGCTCAAACTTTTCCAAAGGTGAAACTGTTGCATTGCAAATGCTTGTTTTTTATTGGAGCCCGTTTTCATTAAAGGAAAAAGGACGTTTTTTTTGTTCAGAAATAGCCAGTAGACAATTTCTTCCTCTTAAAACTTTTTTTTAAACATTCACAAAGGAGAAGGGATCCTAAAGAGTCCCCCTCCCCTTTTGCAAACTGGTTACCATCTTCTTCAAGGTGTTGGTAAAATATCAATGTTTTGCACCCATATTTTGGATGCAAAACATAGATACATCATTTGCAGATGCTTAGAACACGCCCCTCCATATACCATTTTAGTACCCATCGAAATCCCATTTTAGGTGTATGAAAAAATGTTCTGACCCCTAAAATGGAATTAGTGAATAAGGAAAAGCACGTCACAGCTGCAAATGCCAAACTGGATTGTTTGCAACTGTTAAAATGCTTGGTAGATCTTGAACCATTAATTTTATTTAAGAGTGACTGCCCGGCACCTTCAGTAGACGTTTTTTCCCAAACATTCCATCAATACCCAGTTTAGCAGTACAAGCACTAAGACCATGTTTCTCCTCTGACTGCTGAACAGGAAAAAACACAATAAGGCTGTAAATGCTGGCCGCATGATAGCGTTTTTTTTTTACTTTCAATTATGCTACACAGCAGATGCACTGCTGCTGTATAATATATTTTAAAAAACATTGACAAATTCACACAGTATTACTATTTAGCAATGCCAGTGTTTTTTTTGCCATGTTGCACAAAGGCGTGGCTGAAAAAGCAAAAACAAAATTTAACAAGACCATCATCGTTGACCAACGTGAACTATGCCCCTAGTCCTGTAAAGGTGCAGGACGCGTGTCCCATTTAAGAACAGGTCACCGTTCAATGCTAACATTAACCTCATTACCTGCTCCCGCATAGGTCTCTTACACCCCCCCCCCCCCCGACTCGATAAGAGTGGCTTCTTTATGCATCTCCCATATAAATCTGATACAGTTCTCCTATCCTATATGAGCTCCGATTTCTTTTGCTTCTTCAACTAACTCTGACCATACAGAGATTGTTTGGCGCAACCCCTTCCCCTTTTGCAGAATATCTTCAATATGATGCAACCCGCAGAAGTAGCGGACTCCTGTCCCGCCGCAGCCTTACCCACTGCAGTTCATTAACCTGCCCCCACAAAGCACAACGCAACGTGCCACCCCCTCCCCTTGTCAAAGCAGCTGCGTCCTGCACCCCTCCTCTCAAGAGAAGCTTGCATAAGACTCCTGCCCCGTCGGCGCGCCCTCCGCAGTCCCTTTACCTGCTCCGCAGGGCACACGTCCCGCTCTCAGCCCCTGCGCACCATGCCTGGCCCCGGGAAAGGAGCCCTCTCCTCGGCGTTCAGCCCTCGTCGCCCCGCTCTCCCTTCAGACCTGACAGGTTCATCTCGCTCGCTTCCTCCTCTCAGGCAGCAGTACACTTCGGCAGAGCCCAGCCCACGAGCACCCCAGACTCCCAGCCATTGGCTGTGGGGCACAAGACTTCAGCGGAGATCATTGGCTCACAGGGTCACTAATCAAAAATGTCCGAAGCTCTCACCCCTCCCCGACAGCTGGTGATTTTTAACCCGGTGTACTGCTGCCCGCGGAAGGGGAGAGGGTGCATGGGCGGCTGTTCTTTTAGTACGGTATATTTTCAAGCAAAAGAAAGGAGGAGGTTTGCGATTTTCGCCCCTGGTTCATTTCAGAGCAAACTCACATTGGCGTACAGAGTTTGGTGAATCCCTGGTGTATTAAATTTATGTGAAAAGAAATTCGATTTGTAAATTACGTTTCCGGGAAAATATTCGCTCTACCGTTAGGCGCTGTTTGGTAGAAATGTGCACTCGTATACTCTGATTTGCAGAGTTGTGGTCGTTGCAATAGATATTGTGTGACTATTTAAAGGACCTGAATGTGTATGAGGCTAAGCACACCGATCTGAGGAAATTTTAGTGGACATGTAAACTGATTTGCACTGATAAGGATTTAACAAGGGTAATTTCATCGGGCACCTCTGGCCAACTGGTATCCGATTAAGTGCGTTAGGCAACTACTGCTGTTATTTGCAGCCATTGAAAAACAAGTCAGGTCCCGGGCCGGCCAGCCAATCACAGCGCGGCCCGGGAATGACGTCACGGGGGTGTCCCGGGCCGGCAGCCAATGGCAGCGCGGCCCGGGACAAAGGGGCGGGGCTTAAAAAAGCCCGAGAAACGCCCCCGAATCGCGTTTTCGAGAGAAAACGCGATTGACAGCCTCTGCCTCCCAATGGCTAGCCTCCATTTATGGAGCTAGCCAATGATAGGCAGAGGCGGGTCATCACCCCAGATAGGAATCAAGAGGTTTTGCTAGCGCATGCGTACTTCGTACGCATGGCTAAGGCAAAACCTAAAAATTGGTGTAAGTACCCATAATGACACATACAGTTGACTATCTTGTGGTTCATGCACATCTCTTAAATGCAGGAGTTGAACAAAGTAAAAACCCTGCCTCCCTATCGTAGTTTTTCTTACGCACTTATAGTATAAGTGATCAGCTGAATGAGTTCCTTGGTTTCTCCATTGCATTGGCATCTAGATGTTAAACTCCATATAGTTCCAATCCAGGATGAGACGCTAACCAAATGAGTGCTGATGTGTCC
This sequence comes from Lissotriton helveticus, assembly GCF_964261635.1. Lineage (NCBI taxonomy): Eukaryota > Metazoa > Chordata > Amphibia > Caudata > Salamandridae > Lissotriton > Lissotriton helveticus. Next base: position 246,533,255 of record NC_136070.1, on the reverse strand, counting down.
TTAAGTGAGGCCTTTGCATTGAGCCCAGCCGGAAGTGAAAAGAAGAAACTACTGTAAGTTGCTTCTCTGATTAGAAAGCAGACAGTGTGCAGGTACTGTTGAATGCATTGCGTCAAAGTTACAGAACAACCAATTCAGTATGTTTCACTAGGGTCATTTAATTAGTATTTCATTAGATTAGACAGTGTGAAAAAAGTGTTTATAAAATGCACCAAGCTCCAGGGTAGCCAGTTGTCGTATACATACTAAATGCAGATGAAGACCAACTGCCTAGCGTAGGTTTATTTTTTGGCTTCCTTTTAATAATTGAAAGAGCACTGATGTTCCTGAAGTCATGTAGAACGGTGATGGGGTAGTCCCTGAGGATGTGGGAGTGGTTGAGTGTTGAGCAGCATTGTCCCTGACAGGAGTCTACCAGATTTATGCTCTATGGTGAAACTGGTCTGTTTCATTACTGCAACGCCATGTTTAGCACAAATTGTTTTGGTCTTTTTGAGATTATCATTGATATGCCAACAAATTGGAAAGTAAATCCATATTGCATCGAAATGTGTTTACCTAGATATTAAGCTTTTTGTTTTTTTCTTACGCATTGATTGGAAAAAACAATTAACACTGTACAGTATACAACCGCCAGATATGATCACATCACAAGGCAAAAATACCTGAATCATGACCATTTCATTTGTGAGGATTCTAGGTCCTGCAAATTTATCCACTATACATATTTTCGGATAGTTCTATGAATAATTTCTAGATTTATAGACTTACTTTTTTGACTTTGCACACTAATCCATGGCTATTCTATGTTCCCCCTTGTTTGTGGGGGGCGGTTCCTGTCCAAGGGCCAATAATGGGCGATATCTATATTTGCCACGAACAGGCCAATAGCCAATAATTGGCTACTTGCACATCTGCCACCCCATTTGTGTATCTGACCCAAAAATCCAATTTTAGGATCAGGAATGATCTGCCTACTAACAACATGAAATAGGGTCGAATGTACCTGAGACCAGTATTGTTGAATCACTTGACATTCCCAGACAGTATGATAGAAAGTGACATGTTCCCTCACCTCCCCTTTACAGAGCAAGCAGTGAGGTTGAAGGCTACCCCTCGTTCTCGTCAATCATGCTGAGCTGTAATACATTAGTTGTAGATAATCACATTCCCATGGGCACAGTAAGGGTTCTAGGAGCCATCCTAGCCAACATCTGCTCCTCGCCCTTTAACGGGCCAAGTTCTTCTGACCATTTGTTGCGTAATTTCATTAAAGGGTAGGATATTGTTTACTAGTGTTCTGTACTGTTGAGATAGTCCCTCCAAGTGCCGACACTGTAATCCATGCCACGAAGAAGTTGGTCATGCAGGGCCTTGATATCCTGTGTGCATCTTGGGCGTGTCTCTGCTATCTTTATTAAGTACTCTGTCCACAATATACTTCAATTTTGAAAGTGATGGCTTGCTATGCAAGTTTAGTTGGCTAGCTGTAAGAGATGAGTGTCTTTATGTCACAAGAGTACATAGACCCAGAAACAAGCAAGGAAGATTGAATCCCTTAACTCTTAGCTGGGTTGTAAAAGATGGCCATTACTGGGGTATAGTGGCACCTTGCTCCTAGGGACTGTGGTGCCGCTTTATCTGCTGCACTAATGGTAGCTACGTTCTCCTCTTTACAAGATGATGATAAAGAGACCGTTTTGTGTTGTCAGCCAGCGTGCTAAGTGGTCACTTAAAGCTGTGCTCGCTATAGTAACACACCTGGATATTATTTTACACTGATATGTATTTTTTTATTTTGCTTGCTACAGTAGTAGTATTTTCGGAATCACAGGTGGCTTAATGGTTCAAAGACCCCTCTATCCCCACTGGATCTGAAGGCTAAATCCTTAGCTGACATCAGGTAATCCTCATCCTGGCTGTAATCCGCTAGAAACTATATTCATTCTGTATAAGCTGTACAAATGTCTCACTGTGTGATGCAAAATTGGCTCAGAAAGGAGCTTGCATAGAAATGCTTATGAAACGAATACAAAAATACATAGGACCTTTAGAAAGCTTTAAAGTAGATATTAAAATAAGCATTGGCAGAAGCAATATGTTGTGCCTTCGTGACCTATTGGCTTTGCCAATGATGTCAAACAACGCTGCACAGTATTTAAAAAAACGATGTCAAGCGCACACAACCTGCATAAATGTTCAACATTTAAGTTTGGTATTCATTTAATGGAAAGGATAGGATCAAACTCCAATGTCTTTGACTTGTAAGGTGTTTATTCATTCAATTTAAGTTTTTGTTTCACAAGAAAAAACAGCCAATGCTGTGCTGTGGGATACAGTTTAAAATTAAAAAAAAAAGGCAAACTCTGCTTTGTTTTGTGGCTCTTGCACCTGCAGGTGTTTTTTAGTTTTTTTGGTTTTTTTTTTGGTTAAAGAGCCCCCCTAAAAAAAGTTTGCTCTTGATTCAGCACAATTTTCTATACCTTGTGCCTCATATTTGTCACAGATTACTCCACTTATGGATGGACCATTGGTTATTCGCTAAAAGTGTATTTTTGGAGCAAGCATCAGAACATCAATTTCAAATTACAGTGAAACCAATTTGCCTCCACAAGACGACAGAGGATAGTTTCCAACCGTAAACGTTTATTAGCAAATTAGTTAAAGTTGCAGTTTTTACTCCTTTGGTAAGTCAACCAAAAAAACAAAAAAATCAATATTTTTTTAATAGTCTCCTAGATTGATCAAATAAAGTAAAATTGTAAATCTTTTTCAACATACAGAACTTGCTGATGCTAGAATTGTAGGACCTGACTGTTGGCACTGTCATTGCTCTTCCAACCATGGTGCCCGTCTGTAAGAGCGGGCGTGTGTCTCGGTCTAGTCTTCCCTCTCGCACTCCACTTCCGGCTATAAAGTTCCGGATGTGGTGAGCGCGCATCGTTGTAAGATCGGGGCTCAGCGCCTCGGCGCTGACTACTAGCGTTGCTGCCTGTTGCTGCCTGTTGCTGTGTTTTTAAAATTGAATCTGATAATTGTTTTTTAGAATCTGTGTTAAAAAACGACTTGCTGCCAAAAACTGCTTTGCACCTGATGCTAGAATTGTAGGAACTGACTGTTGGCACTGTCATTGCTCTTCCAACCACGGTGCCTGTCTGTAAGAGCGGGCCCGTGTCGCGGTCTAGTCTTCCCTCTCGCACTCCTTCCGGCTATAAAGTTCCGGATGTGATGAACGCGCAGCGGGCGCGCCAAAGGCAAGCCCGTCTGCGCCCAGAGCGCGACCAGCGCCATAACCCCTGCCCAAATGACTAGACTTTACTATTTGCGTGATGATCTCCTGAGCCTAAATCGTGGCAACTGCCCGGCTTGGCATATTAAATCAGGCTCCAAATGCCTTTCTCGTGCGTCCTGCACTCAGTGTAACACTAAGTCGAAACTCCTCAATTCGACCTAGCCCACGGTAAACTCACAGCTTGTTCACGTGAGGCTTGTCAATGAGACGCAGCTTGGGTACACTCAACCCTTCAATGCTCACTTTAAAGCGTTACCTATGAGCAGTTCCAAGTCTATTAGATGTGTCCTGATTAACGCAAGGTCAATAATGAAACACAAGCATGATTTAGAGTGTTTACTGCAATTTGGCAACCCTGATCTGATTTTCTTGACAGAAAAACGGGCTAATGATGCTAGTAATCCCGACTGGAACTGTGTTGTCCCAGCTGATTATTTTGTTATCAATCTGGATAGGACAGGTAAAAAAGGGGGAGGGCTAGCACTAACTTATCGTTCCTGTTACAAGGTGACAATGTCACCAGAGCCACTACTGGATGCAGAAGCCATACATTTACGTATACAATTAAATCATGTTGAATGTTTTCAAGGAATCCTAGTATATAGACCTCCTGGTCCGAAATTAGCTTTTTCCACTGCCTTACAAACCCGTATGGAGTCGTACTTTGATAAGGACTCTTTTACATTATTGGGAGATTTTAATTTTCATCTTGAGGCTATGAACAATTCGGACACCTCTAATTTAATGGATACTCTGGCCAGTATTGGACTACAGCAAATTGTGCGAGAACCTACACATCAGGCAGTACACACTTTGGATGGCTCTATACTAACAGTACCCATATTGAAGTAACCAGTGTGTTGCCCCTTTGGTCAGATCACCATGCTGTTAATTTTATCATCAATATTCCTAACAATAAAATGTCGAAGGACTCGACCCCCTCTGAGCAAGGTGCGTTCCTGGAAGAAAGTCCCTCAACACGAATTAATTTTGGCCTTGAAACTGAATTTAACCTACAGTGCCGACCCTACCCAGGCCGCTAAGGATTATAACAGTTGGATTAGCCAGGCAATCCATCCACTGGCTCCTGAAATAACCAAGACGGCCAAGAAAAGATTGGTATCCTCTCCCTGGTACTCAGCAGAGCTAAAAACTATAAAAATAAAATGTCGGCTTGAGTTGAGTTTAAAATATTTTTAGAGCGCGCGTACACCAGGCGGTTTCATGGGGCTATTTTAGTACAACAGACCCAGAGGATGGAAGAACTGGGGGCAAGGGAAAGATTTAAGAGGGGAATGCCTGGGTGAAGAGAAACGTTTTGAGGGCTTTACGGAAAAGGGAGTACTGGGGACAGGATCTCAAGATGAGTGGGAGCGAATTCCAGAATGTAGGAGCCACAGTGGAAAACTTGGAGCCTCCCCATTTTTTTCGCTTAAAGCGGGGGATAATGAGGAGTTGTTGGGAAGCAGAGCGCAGTTCTCTGGTCGGAGTGTAGTTGAGGATTGCAGAGGAGATAAAAGCAGGGGCAGAACAAGACCGAGCATTAAAAATGATGCAGCCCAGTTTGAATAGGGCACGTTGCTGGACAGGGAGCCAGTGCAGGGACTTGAGAAGAGGAGTGACATGGTGTGATTTAGGGAGGCCAAAAACCAGGCGAGCTGCCTGGTTCTGAACCAACTGCAAACGCCTCACGAGGTACGCCGGCATGCCACAATAAAGGGCATTGCCGTAGTCCAAACTGGACGTTACCATCGCCAAGAGTATAAGTTTAAAGGCAGATGGGGTGAAAAACCTGGAGACTTTGCGGATTGTCCGAAGGGAAAGGAAAGCAGAGGATACAACCGAACCAACTTGGGAGTGAAGGGAGAGTGAATCGTTAAATTTGAAACCAAGAGTTTTTTTACGGAGGAAACAGGCCTAGGTGGGGAACCTAGGGAGGGGGGCAAGAAAAGAGAAGACCAAGGACTGGAACAACCACCTGTCCACACCAATTCCGTTTTATCGGGATTGAGTTTCAGGTGGTTGTGGTTCATCCAGTCCTGGATGAAAGTCATGACAGAATGAAAATTGGTTATTGACACGGAGGAGGGGGATAAAGAAAAAATAAGCTGGAGATCATCGGCATAATTGTATACAGAGACCTCCAGCTGCTGTAAAGCAAAAATTAGGGGGGCAAGGTACAGATTAAATAACAGTGGGGACAGTGAGGAACCTTGAGGGACCCCACACTGCACAGGACGAAAGTCAGCTGAGTAGTCGCCCAGGCGAACTGCCTGAGTACGGCCACTCAGAAAGGAGGATAACCAGACCAAGGCCGACCCCCCCGATTCCCGCCGCCCTGACACGTGAAAGTAAGATGGCATGGTCCACCGTGTCAAAAGCGGCGGAAAGATCGAGAAGGACCAGGGCCTGGGGCTGATTTGTGTCCATGCCCTCTCGAAGATTATCCAAGACAGATATAGCCACCGCCTCTGTCGAATGAGCAGGGTGGAAGCCAGCCTGCCTAGGAGCCAAAACACTGTTCCTTTCCACAAAGGCACTCAAGGTTCTCACAACATGACGCTCTAGTACTTTAGCCAAATAAGGCAAGAGAGAAATAGGACGGTAGTTTGCTGATACAGAGGGATCAGCCCCAGTTTTTTTTAAAATGGGTACAATTACCGCCGATTTGAGTGAGGATGTGACAATACCCTGGGAAAGTGAGCTGTTCAAGAGCATAAGAGGTGGTGAGGGACAGGAGGAATAAATCTGTTTCAAAATGTGGGTGGGACAAGGGTCCAGGGGGGAGCCGGACTTGACTAAGGGAAGGAGGGACAAAAAGGAATCAGCCGTGAGCGGAGGAATAGAATCAAGGCGAGCAGTGACTGGGGGACAGGAGGGATCGGTAAAAGAAAGGGACGGGGGGGAATATTAGCTCTGATCGTGCTGATTTTATCCAGAAAAAAAGAATTAAGGGAATCGCAGAGGGATTGTGAGGGGAGAGGTTTCAAAGAGGCCCTATCAGAATAGGCTAAGTCATGGATAATATCAAAAATTTCTCTTGGTCGGTTTTCGGCGAGCTGGATTTTAGATGAAAAATAGGCCTTCTTCGATTCCAAAATGGATTTCTTATACAAGGCCAAGAGGGCGGTATAAAGGTTTCTCGAAGTGGGGCAATAGTCCCGCCGCCATAGACGCTCCGCTTGTAGGAGCTCAAGTTTTTGGGCTTTCAAGTCCTCTGAGAACCAACGGTTAGCATCTTTGGGCCGTTTAGACGATATGCGCTTAAGAGGGGCGACTGCATCACAGCCAGCCCGCAGCCAGCCATCGATAGATTCCGCTTGTCTAAAAGATGACAGCCCTGAAAGATCCTGGCTAGACTCGGAGAGTGTGGCCGACAAGGCGGCAACGTCTACGCGGTTCCATGATCGTGCCCAGATGTTTTTAACAAGAGGGGGTTTGGGAGCTGTCCGGATTGAGAAGGAAAAACAAATAAGAGAGTGGTCGGACCAGGGGCAGGGAGTGGTGGAAAGTGATGTTACCGGGCAATCTCGGTACCAAATTTGGTCGAGAATGTGACCGAGGCTGTGGGTGGGGGTGTGGACAGCAGAAAAGAAATTGAAGGAGCGGAGTGACTCTGAGAACTCTTTGGACACTGTACACTCAGCAGGATCGGAGGGCCAAAAATTAAAATCCCCAAGCACCATGATGGCCGAGTGATTAACTGCCAGAGTAGCCATCAGGTCTTGGAAATTTGGGAGAAATGATTGCGAGGGAGAAGGGGGTCGATAAATGAGGACACACGTGAGAGGGGGAGTAAAGGAAAGTGAACGGGCCACCAAGCACTCTGATGATCCCAAAGGGGAGCAAACTATAGGTTGAAAAATAATGTCTTTACGAGCAATCAGAGCAACTCCTCCACCTGGCCTACCAGAGGGACGATCAGCTCGAAGAGCATAGTATGATGGGGGGAGAATTGCCAGTAGGGAGGGAAGGGAACTGTCGGAGAACCAGGTCTCAGTGAGGAATAAGAGGTCGGGTTTATGTGACTCCAACAGAGTGAAAAGGTCGAGTTGATGCTTGACTGCCGATCTGGTGTTAAGATAGATCGCGTAAACAGCCGTTTGAGGAGTGCCGGTGGATGGGGGGCTAACGCGGCGGCCGGTCGAGGGTAATGATGAAGAACAAGAGTGGGGGGGATCATTAGAAATATGGAGGCCAAGTCTAATGAGTCGGGCTGTAACCCTGTCCTCCAGGGGCCACAAGCCTTGATGATCAGTCAATTGAGCAGATGAGTAATGAATAAAGGGAGCAGAGTGACTAGCCCCTAGCCTCGGTCGGCCGCGGACGGGCGCAGACGGGCTTTCCTTTGGCGCGCCAAAGGCGCGCCATCGTCGCGCCCGCTGCGCTCGTCCGCTGCGCTTCCGAGGAAAGAAAATGATTTATGGAGGGAAAGATAGGTGGGCGGTGGACGAGGCCTCCAAGGGGGCGTGGCCTGCGAGCTGAGCGAGGCGCTGGGAAAGCGTTCCCCGCCAAGTTAACAGCAGCGCAGAGTCCGCTAAGCGTCAAGTGAAGGGTAAGTGAGTCTTAAAATGCAATAAACAAAGCAACAATTTTTAAAAAGAAATGAGCTGCCTCCCGGCTTTCCGCCTCAGGAGTGTAGTACCAAACGCATTTGGCGATCCTCATATAGTTTATTGCATAAGACCGAATACGGCCTCGCGCTAAAAGAATATAAGGAAGCGATTCTTTCAGCTAAAACAGCATATTTTACTTCTAAAATTTTAGAGGCCACCAACTCGCCCAAAGAGCTGTTTAAAACAGTTACAGCTCTGACCCGTCGCCCTAGAGACACTTTTTTCACCCCTGACCAAGCTTTTGTTGATAACCTTGCGTTTTTTTTCCAAACAAAGGTTACAACGGTATACGAAGAGCTTATGAACTCTGTGGAGTCCAACATCAAAGACCCATTCCAGAGATGGGAAATACAGCATGTTCAAGGCAGCTTATCTCAATTCACTAGTCTAGATGAGAATCAAGTGGCAGATTCACTCTCCTTAACCAAATCAGGATCTCCTCTTGACCCCTGTCCTCCTCACATTTTGCATTTAGCTACCAATGAGGTTGGGGCACTGCTGACCCCTCTTCTTAATCTAGTCCTTAGTACTGGGACTTTTCCAGGAGGATGGAAAATGGCTTGTATTAGGCCCATTCTAAAAAAGCCCTCACTCGATCCTTCAGAGGCTAAAACTATCGTCCCATCTCCTGTTTACCTTTGCCCTCTAAGGTTCTTGAAAAAGCCATAAATTCGGAACTGACATGCTTATCTTGAAGAGAATGATATACTTGATTCCACCCAGCACGGTTTTAGAGCCCGCCACTCCACTGAGTCGGCTTTAGTCATGGCTACCGAGGAGATTAGAAGGGTACTGGATGAGGGTTGTAGGACGGCCCTAATACTGCTAGACCTCACGGCAGCGTTTGACACTGTAAATCATACAGTGTTAATTAATAGGCTGCAGACCGTGGGAGTCAACGGTAAGGCTCTGTCTCTTCTCTCCTCTTTCATTGACTCTAGAGAACAAATAATATACTGGGATGACCTAAGATTGGAGCCGTTCACCCTTCCAGGTGGAGTCTCTCAGGGCTCGGCGTTATCTCCCAACTTGTTCAACATTTGTTACACCACTGGCAAGATTAATTAAAAGTCATGGTCTGCGGCTTGTAACCTATGCTGACGACACTCAATTGATTGTGTCGGTCACTCAAAATGACCTTACGTCTGCTGACAGGTTCCTTGACGCTCTCTCCTCTGTGATGTCTTGGATGAAGGCAAATTTCTTAAAACTAAACGCTGAAAAAACCAAGATCTTAGAATTTGGCAAACAACCCTCATTTTGGAGCCATTCTTGGTGGCCCCCTGAAGCGGCACCTGTCCATCACCGGTGGGTAAAGCCAGAAACCTCTGCTTTCTCATTGACAAAGGTCTTACATGTGTTCCCCAGATAAACCAAGTGGTCTCTACCTGCTTTTTTACGCTTAAGATACTACGTAAAATCCTTCCTTTTATTCCATTTTCCCTTAGGAAAACGGTGATCGGCGCTCTTATTTTATCAAGAATAGATTACTGCAATGCACTCTATTTAGGCGCAGGAGTGAAACAGCTGAATAAGCTCCAGTCACTTCAAAATGTGGCTGCTAGGGTCTTGTACGGTCTACCTAAACATCGCTCCACCTCGGCCAGCAACTACTTTGGCTACCAGTCAGGCGCAGGGTGGACTTTAAAGCACTCTGCCTTGTGCACAAAGCACTTTATGGATGCGGGGCGGAAGACATACAGCGACTCTTCCCCCGGTATGTTCCATCACGCTGCCTAAGATCGCTGGATTCTGGGTTGGTTCTTCCTCCACTGACAAAGCGAGTCACATGGGGCGGGAAACGTTTCTCCTTCTTAGCACCTAAGTTGTGGAACGCTCTCCCCGTCTCACTTCGACTCCAGCCTTCGCGGACCATTTTTAGGAAACCTATTAAGACCAGGCTTTTCTTGCAAGGCTAAAGTTGGTTGTGTGCCTCGATCTTGTACCCAGCGTCAAGACGCCTCGGCATAAGAGCGCTTTATAAGTACCTTCAGTCAGTCAACATTCCATAAAGGAAGTTCTCCAGACTAAATTACGCATCTGAAAATGGCAGAGGGAAAGTCCTAAGCAGAAGGCGTCAGTTGGAAGTGAACCAAGTTAAGGTGGGGTAAAGTGCAGAAACGTTCTGGAGTCTTAACTCAAGAACTTAAGAATATGGAATCTCACGTAGCAAAGGTACAGAAAGGTCTCAGGATAAGGATCTGACCTAGCTAAACTAAATTGCACAATTAATGCATTTCTTTCTAAATTTCTTCCCACTTACTCCCCAAAGAGGCCAATCAGGATGCACTGTCTTCTTGGAGCAGGTAAACTCCTCTTTCTCACCATCAGACAAAGGTGCACACAGCTGCACAACCTTTAGTGTATCCTTGCTGTGGACTGCCTGGTAGTGGCTTCAAGCCTCATGTGGCATATGCTAGTGCTTTGTTCTTTGCCATAAGCACCCCCCCCCCCCCGCCCCAGAGTCAGATACTAGCTTGAAGCTGTGTCCGCTATTTAAAATGTAAACCTAAACAAATACTCCTCATTCACCGATTTTGGGGAATCTGGTCTGTCCCTCTTACACTTCAAAGTTAATCTTTGGCTTGAAATTCTGAAGCACCTTATCCTTCAAAGCGCATGCCTTTTGTCCATTTCATAGTCCCCAGAAAGGAAGGCCACTTAAAGCTCCTTCAGGGCATGCTTTCTTACGTGTCACATAAGTAAGTTTAGCTCATTCTGAATTTTAATATTTTATATTCTTAAATAACTAGCAAATAAGCAGCCCTGATGTAATCACATTTGACAGGTGTGTTCCATAAAATCAGGTTAACTGAAACCGAACACCCCACTCTGCTTTTAGTACGTCCTGTTTTAACTAAGCCCAGTTTTTGCCACACACCAATTTCTCTCCTGTAGAAAAGAAGGCTAAGAGGAGAGGGACTGTGTAATAGGGATTAGGAAAAGCAGAGAAAGTGAAACTGGCTTAGATAAACAAAGCCATTGAAATATTTCATTTTATGGAGGGAGACTCCCGGCCCACACTTTAATATCGTGCTACAGGAAATAGCGCGGGTGAAAAAGATCAGAGGAAAGAAACAGTCTTTAGAGGCATTTACCAACAGCCCTCTAAAAAGTCGACTTTTACTTCCTCCTGAAAAGATATGTCGGCACCATTCGTGTAGGGGAACACCTTTCTTATAGAGCACCTTCAACTTGGCGGGTTAAACACTGCAGCCTGTCCAAGTGTAATAATTCCCTTTGTGCCCTCAGTATCTGCTTTCTTTGCTGCTGGGTCCTACTTCACGCCACCATCTGTGAAGAGCAGGATCCTTTGGTTGGCAAAGCACAATTCATATTTAAGGAAGCTGCCTATTGTTAAGAAGTGTGTGTGCCAAATCTGAGCTTCGCAGTTCCACAATGATTGATTGGAGGTGTCCTTCATCTTCTGGGGTGCCTGCCTGGGTTCCCTCTTCACCAGCACTGCCCAATATAGTCCAGGAGACTGTGGAAGGTGGAGGCAAGTAGGTTCTTTCCTTCATTTCCACCTTCAGCTTAACACTACTCCCTCTTCACATTTTCCTTTAACATAACTTCCGGTGTAAGCAGGCACGCAATGCTGAAAGTCCGCTGTTTTCTCCTATTGTTTTCCAGCCTCTCCCTTGTGATTCCCCACTGTTACATTTGTCTTGAGTACGCTTATCTGAACATCCATACTGAGTTCTATCTTTTTTTTTTTTTAAACAAACTTTATTAGTATCTTCCATATATACAAACTGGGTTCTGTCTTCAAACTGGACCATTTTCTTTGTTTTATTTAGTATCTTCATTATTTCCCGTACCCTAATTTCTGGTTTTAGATCTTTTAACAAGTTGCAACAGAAGACAGCCTGCCGTTCTTATGTCTTATCCAGACCCTTGCTTCTACTCTTGCATGACTGAAGAATTCTTGTTAATCATTTTTGCCTAACCTGTCTCTGGTGCTGCTAGTTGTCAGGCATCACAATTTACACAAAGGACCAATGCACCAACTGCTTTGTTTGGGGAAGATAACCCTCGAAAGCACCTCCCGTGGGTGCATGCCAGGGATTACTACATGCTCCAGCCCTGGGTACTTCATCAATTATAACCACCACTCAATCGAGAGGGACCCTATTAACTTATTGTGGAGCTATTACACATCACCTATCCATACCTGAGGTGCCATTGTCACCAACCCCTTCTATCCCTGAGCACCTCCTGTAGACCACGCTCTCCAGATTGCCCGCTTCCTCCCTGCAGCTGAATGTATTGTCAACTTTTGTGTCGGCTAATAGCCTCATTGTTCATTCATTTGACAACCAGCAGTGCCCCTTTGATTCCCCTCAACCATGCTGCGGGCCATGAGCCCAGAAATGCAATATTAGGCCTGCGCAATGAGCTCATAGAAGCGTGTACCTGTGGCAGGCTGGATCTCCACTGCTCCCACTTATTGGACATTAAAACCAAATTTGTTGTGTGGTTTTCTTTTGCAGCAGAGTTCTATAGGCTTTGAGCAAAACAATTTTGACTTTTAGAAGCTATAGTACAAGCAGGCATCAAGGTTTAGAATTCCTCAATTTTAGGATGTAGAAATGGGGGAGAGGGGTTTTGCATTGGATCGCGGGCCCTGTGGAGTTGTGAAAATGATTAGACTTGGAGTTCATCTGTTTTGAGTCCAGTATGTAGTGGATGAGATGATACTGTTGTCTTTCCAATTGTAAATGGGATTTAATCTCAAGTGTCGGACTGAATCTTTTACTGCATTTAAAATTACACTGGTTGCTCTTTCTTAATCGGCAGAGCTCCTAACTCTTAGTACAGATCTTGGAACAACAGAATTTCAATTTCGGGTTTGATAATACACATTTCTATGCTTGTTTCATTTACCCCTAATATGCTCTTTGTGCCTCTGGAGTACCTCAGCAGCAACTAGATGACGTGATTGTTTGTTTAGTCTAAACAAAACTGGTCCTGTGCTAATGGGCTTTTTGCAGAAATCGCTTGATTACTACAAGATGCAGTATTTCTGCCAGGGAGGTGGGCTATTCTGCGTATCTGTCCATGGCGGAAGAGCACATGATTCCTGAGGTGGTCCTTACAGCCACTGAAGTTCTCAATACAGTTTTGTTCACTTGGCACAGGGGAAGACTTGTCACTTCTTGTACCCTATTTAACTGTCTTTCCTAGTTATGTAATAGTTATACAAGTTACAAACTGTTTGGCTGATCCATGCCGCTATCCGCTTAGTTAATATGTTATTAGTCTGCAAGTTTGTGAATGAAAGGCTTCATTCACAAGCCTTCCTTCCAGTAGCTCTAGTAGTCCAGGCACATCTCTCCCTGTCAATGCTGGTTTAATAACTAAAGGCTGATGCAACTTGGAGTAGTGGTACTTTTCAGTTTAGATGTTCTTTCAGCCGTTTGGTTTTCTTTACCTGCAAGTTCCTCGAAAAAGCCATGGCTTCATGCAGCAAATTTGACTATCTCATCCCGCATGTGAACTGCTCAAATTGGACCAGACTGCATGGTGTTTATACAATGGCTGTAGGACATTTTCTGGTGTCATCTGTTATGTGGTGTTTATGTATGTTGGGAATGGTAGGTATGTTATGTGATTATTTTGTGTGTGTACAGCATGTACCTCCTTTTGCTTTTTCGAAGGCAGCGTGGGTAGACCTGGACTCTGCTTCAAAAGGATGAGCGGTGCAGTCTCCGAGCCAAACTGGAGAGGATCTTGTTCCAGAAGTTTCTGGCTATTCAGCTGTGGAGGGACCTGAGAGTCTCTGTATGGACCGCTTCCTCTCCCCTACATTGGAAAAATTAGTAAAGGAGAGAACAGTGAAGCTGACTCTTTGAAATGGGATACCATTGGATGGAACCTGGGACGGTTGCAGCAGTCTTATTTAATAGAGTTGTTGGCCAACTGCTGAAAAGAAATCAATGCTTTATTTAGTTCATATTAAGAATTGTTGTGTGGTGCACAGTATCCACTATATCATTTATTAGTGAGGTATGGCTCTTTCCTCATTCCATCAATGCTAATAGATGAACAATGTTTTCATATTGCAGCTGCTTGCAAGTATCCTTTATCTCGGCGCCCCAGACTACACTCTGCGCAGGCTGCAGATAGTACAGAACTGCGCAGCCCGCCTACTGCTGGAGATTCCTCGTAGACACCCAGCAAGGGCCGGACTGGCCAGCCTTCATTAGCTACCAGTTCGCCAAAGAATTCTCTTTAAGGCAATGTGCATTGCCCATCAAGCCTTCTGGGACACTGGTCCAATCATCACTCGTAACCTAGTCACTCACTACACGCCCAACAGAAGTCTCCGTTCCAGCCAGACCTTTCTAGCCGTGACCCCTAGAATAAAAAGATCTAGGTGTGGCGGGAAGACCTTCGCCCACAATGCCGCTAGGACGTGGAATGCTCTTCCACTTCACCTAAGAGCCAACTCCAACCTCACCTCATTCCGTAAACAGCTTAAAACCTTTCTTTTCAACTCACCCATTTAATCCCGCCCCCCTCCTGTGCTCTCCGGATGATTCTGGTTATCATTAGCGCTTGGACGCCTCAGGGCAGCAATTCGCGCTTTACAAATACAAATACAAATAACATCTGTACTCTGGTAAATACAAGCTTGTCTTACTGTTGTCGTCATATGTTCTACACGAGCAGTATGATTAAAGACTTTTCATAAGTGTAGTCTAGGAGCCGATGGCTCTGTGCTTAGATAGTGGATATATGTGTGAATAAGCAATGTATGGTGACTGTTCAGAAAAGCGCCCATACTGAGTCCAGTTGAAAGTAGAATGACAGTATATCAGCTAATTTTGTGGATTCTGTTGACTTTTCGTCTATAGGGCTGTTAATTAGTGTGTCAAATTAGGACAAACATTGGGCTCATTGGGCAATACCAGTAATAAAATGTTAGAATGGTTGCAGGCTAGAGTCTGTTTTGGAATGTAGTGTGGAATCCATGGTATTGTGGGGCGTAGAATAATTCCTACCCTATTCTACAACGTGCTGTCATTGCATCGAATCTGTCGTACAGACCAACAGCATCTGAAGATCTAATTCAATCTGTGCAGCAGCATGCTTCATTACTTGCCAATGTTTCAGCAAACCCGTAGGTATCTGAGATGCAGCAAGTTGCCAAAGGCTAATAATATCCAACTCACTAGTGTTATTGCAGAGATGCAACTTTAAGGGTGCCGGGCTGAAGAAAATGTGAACTACTGCATTTGGTTGATAAAAACCTGCAGAGGAGATAACAGAAATTTGAAGTTTCTGCTGTCTGGGTTTTTGTCAAGCTCAGCGCTTGGGTACCTTACAGCCTTGAGAGGCTGAGGCATCTTTGCTAACTACGTGTTTTCAAAAGGTAGATTTCTAAAGATCCTCTGTCTCAATCGAGCATCACTTATTTTATCAAAGCTTGAGCCAGTAGCAACCTGTCAATCAAACGTACCTTGTTCAAAGAAGGTTGTAGCTGTTCTGAGCACTTCATACTGCTGAAAAGAGCTGTCACCACAAATATATATCTGACAGCTTTTTGAATTTTAAAGTTTACAAGACAGTGTATTAAAGTGCAATCGAGGGGTAGTGAGAAACATACATTAATTTAACGCACAGGCTAAATATATAAATAATTTGAGAGGACTATATAAACGTGGTGTTATTCATGGATACCTTGTACAAGTAAATGTACTAAGATCCTGGTTTTGGTGAATGGGTTGTTACATTCACAGAGAAGTGGTAGAAATGAAGTAATGGGAACAAGGTACTTGGAACAATTCTTTCAAGCACTCTACGGAAAAGTCTAATGATGTGCAAGCTGGGGGAGTGGTTAGTCTTGCATAAGTAAAAGATGTTGGGGGGGTGAGAGGTGGAGGGGGCAGTATCCCAGGCTATTGGTGTGTGCAGTCCCGAAGAAAGGTGGGAGCAGTGTGGTAGTGTTGACGGATGACTAAGATTGGTGTGGGAGTATTTAGTTGGTCTGAATCTTTCAAGGGGGTAGTGTCTCATCTCTAGGTTCCTCCCTTAGAGTTGCCCATTGTAGGGAAGTCCCTCTTTTGACATGGGTATCCCCCACTTTGTCTGGTCAGGCCTCGAAAAATCTACTCGCCCACTTGCAATTGCAAGCAAGTTTATCAAGTCAAGCTATTTTTAGCATCTACTGGTTCCATCTGGGGAGTAAACTTAGGCTGAAAAGGAACAGGTGTTCTGCTCATTCAGGAAGTGAATGAGCAACAAAGATGCCATTAAATCTTGTTTTTATCTTAACACATTTGCTGTCTGTTCAAGGTAAGAGGTCAAATGTCAGTTTGTCTTTTAACTAATTGCTGCTTAGACAAGGTTTGTCTTTCATACTAGAGTTAGGTTTTTGTCAAGTGAGCTGTCTGAAGATGTCAGATATTTTTCTCTAACCCATGACATTTAAATAGGTAACCTGTAAATTAATATTAGAAATGTATTTCAAAATATATCAAGAATTACAAAAGCAAATTTTTTTTGTAATGAAGTGTGATGCAAACTACGATTTAAAATAGGAGCAAAAAAAAAACAGAACACTTTACTTGGTGATGTGCAAATTACACATATTTACAGAAACTCTATTTTCAAATATTTGTACTATATGTATGTATGTTAAAGCCGCAAGTCAGTGGGAAAGTTTGTGGCCATTTCAATGTAAAATCTGTTGATTACAAATGAGTGTGCTACCGCTTCATGCTTTAGTTTTTTTTTGTTTACTGTTTTTTATTGAATTTCAACACTTTAGTTACAGTGAATCATGGACAATGGTTCCAATCTGAAGGTATACGCATAGGCAGATATTTTATGGCATTCAGGTCTAGATACGTAAATGTTTTCTCTCATAGCTGCCCCAATCTATCAATACAATCCCAGTATTATACATAGGTTGAAGTTATCAGTGTGAGACTTGCGGGCACTGGGATATGGTTGCTAATCAAATTCTTGGTGACTGAGCTATGTCTGCTCATGGTTCTCATGGGCGCTTTGAGTCTGCTGCTCTAGTGGGTGGGTAACGATCCCCGTCCTCACTGGTGTTATCGGAGTAGCGGTTTGTATCCTAAACTAAAAACCTGTATGCTGAACGGAGGTACTGATGCAGGATCTGCGGGGGAAAGGCGTGTGTGTGTGCAGACGGGAAGGTAGTCAGTAGTTCCTCTGTGCCGGTATGTGGGGTTAGTCTGGCGGTTATCGATGCGGGGGGTTCGGCTAATTTCTTTGTCAGGTTCTTGGGCTGTGCTATACGGTGTGGGCCGTGAGGGAGTATCAGCAACAGGCGGGCGCTCTAGCTCGATACATCAGCCAGCTGGTGTGACTGGCATGGCAGAAGTTGGTTGAGTATGGGGGGCTTCAGTTGATTTTGCTCGCATGGTTTGCTGGCTGAACTGGAACAGGATTTGCGCCCATTCCATGGATATGTGTTGGTTGCGCGTTCCCTTCGCTTCCTCCTCTCGGATCTTCCGCAGCACCCCACTTTTTGACTGCTCCCACCCAAGCCCACTTAATGCTTTAGTTATGTATTAATTAAAAGTGATAGTTTTTAAACACGATTTGAGAAACATTCCTGCCCCCTCTCTGATCAAAATGCTGTTAATCAACTAAGAGGCAGTAGAGTGTAGATTTTGTATTACCATATGTTAGATCTGGATCTAGGACCCCTTCCAATGATTAATACCTCTGGGTCAGCTCAAGTTGAGTATGAATGGGCATCACCCGTCTAGAACATATCCGCTGAGACTAAGTATCCACCAAAAGCTATTTGTGCCAGTGGCGAATCAGGTCAAGAGGCGTCAGTAGCTACGGAGGTCATATGAGGAAGAAAAAAAAATGAACTAAGAGGCAAGTGATTGGTCATATGTATCCTATATGTGGCTAGATTTGAATTATATACGGAAAAACAAGTTTAGTCTATTAAATCAAAACAAGGTTTTTTGTTTTTACAGCAGACATGCTGAACTCACACATTTGTAGGTGCTCTCATATGTGATGATGAAGAAAATGGCAGCTCAATAAATAAAATTATTTGCCCACAATAACATCGCTTGAAACCAGTTTATGGGTCAAGTATATTACTAATGGGTCAAATAGATTTAAGTCACTAGACCTGCAGGTCTATTAATATTTTTATGATCTTTCGAGGCCTGCTGGTGTATGTGATTTCAAATTGAATGTGGACTGGGTCCCTGCCAACCAGGTTCCCAGTGCCAGATCTTTTCTAAAACTGTATGACGATTGGCCCAACTTCAGCCACCCCTGTAAGTCACTAGTAAATGGTACCACTGGTACCTAGGGCATTGGGACAGAAGAGATTCCAATTGGGCTACAGCACCAACTGTGCCACCCCAGGGACTCCTCGTCAAGACTATGCCAGTTGCTATTGGTACAGAGAAAATCGAAGAGTTGGAATGGCACACAGCCCTGTTTACCATGCATCCATACACTGCATGAGGTATAGGCAGATCACCCCTAAAGCAGGCCTTGCGGCCTTAAGGCAGGGTACTCTATATTCCATGTGTGGACATATCTGCCTGAGCAGTTATGACTTTACAATATCAAGTCCATTCTTGGATATTTTAGGTGCACAAGGAAGCCATAGCAAGTACGTGGGCTTGATACTGGTCATTGAGTTTCATAGCTCCATGATGGCTTCACTGTACCCTAAGCTGTTTGGTGCCAATCATCTTGTATTAATAAAGTCTCGCTGATGCCAGTGTTTGATTTAAAAAGAGGGTCCCCCATAGAACCTACCAGGCAGTGCTGTAGTCTAACTAGTCTTAGCCAGCCTGTCACCAGCAGACATGTTTCTTACCTCATGGGTTGAGGGCCAGTCCTCTCAGTGGCCAGGAACAAAGCCTGCTCTGGGTTGAGATGCTTCACACCTCCCCCAGGACAGGATGGCCTTCCAAGACTGGGAGCTTCGAAGGCAATGCCGCCTTTGAAATGCGGCCAGGCAGCTCCAGCTAGTGGAGGATGCCCAACCCCCTTTCCTGCTCCACATTTAGCGGGAGGACAGGCAGGAAAATTAAGTAAATTGGTGTTATTGGCTTTATTCGATATAAAAAGTTATCATCAAAGCATTTACAGTAAATTAGGAGATGGGTTCCCATTCATCCAACAGCACCCCATAGGTGGTACAGGAGATGTGGTCCCTCCATCCTGGTTTTTGGGGGAATCTAGCCAATTACTGTCAGGGTAGTGCTTCATCCCACAGGAAGTGGTCACTTACAGTGTAGACGGCCTAAAGGTAGGTAGCCCATTGGCTACTACCAGTCTCCCCTTTTAACTCCCCTAAATTTAGTATTTAAGTGGAATCCCTGGACCCTGAACTTGGATTTGACTGACAAAAAGAAGAAAAGGACAAAGAGCTGCTGACCAGAGGACTGAAGCTTTGCTGCCGAAAATTGGCACCCAAATCTACCTGCTGCCTTAAAGACTCGACAACTGTAGTGCGCTCTCTCGTCCGGCAACTGTGAGGCCTCCTCCAGCCTGCTACAAATCACTTGAAGTGGAGATGCCACTCCCTTGCAGGCATTGAACCGCAGGATCCGGTTGTACAGACTTGCTGCTCCTCAATGACTCGGCGCAGCACAAGAACAATTAGTAGTACACCTCCTCCAGAGGGTCAGATCGGTCTCTCCCACCAAGTTTAGAGACCCCAGGACCCACCAGAGCCTTGCCGCACCAATACCCCGGGTACCTCTCTGCAACATGCCCCAAGATGAAGGGTCCACGCTGGATTCTAACTGCCCAGGAAGCAAGCACCCATCAAGACCCCTGAGACTCACTCTGTGAGCTGCCAGGCTGATCTATCTACCCTGCACCTAGCCCGCCCAGCCTGGGTACTGATGAACCAGCTGTGGTCCTGAGGCCCTGACGCCTGCTCCCTCGAGTGGCACCACTTGGACTTACCTTCAAGTTCCCTGGAGCAGTGTGTTTTCAGGTGACTCCCTTCCTCGTAGAGCACCAGCTAACCACGACCTCAGCAGCATACTTCCAACCGAATCCTGGATGCCACTGAGAATCCGCTGGTGGATCATTGGGCCTGGCCTTCCTACTTAAATTTCGAAGGTGAACCTTAAACCCCCCCCCATTTACTTCTATGGTGAGCACTAAAGTAATTCATTTGCAAATTAAAAAAAATCATAACTGAGTACTTGCTGCCAAACAAAGTTCTTGGTTGAAAATGTACATAAACATCTATTATTTTTTAAATTGGTCTCTGGTTTATTTTTGTGTCTCATTTACTGCCTCTGTGTACAACTGCTTAGCACTACTCTCTGATGAGCCTAACTGCTCGTCCACACTACCACAAATAGAGCGTTAGTACTATCTACTTTTGACTCTGCACAGTGTACTTCATATTAGTGCACTATATAGAGCCAGTGTCCGCACCCACAAGTTTTCCCAGTCCTCAGCAAATCGGATGCTTGCGGAGGCCCGAATTCTTTTCTCTATGTAAGGCCTTCATTTGTGCCAGATTCCAGCCTAATACCGCTGAGCATCCTGTTGAAAGAGCATGGGCTTTCCATTTACAACCAATTGCACAGTTGGCCAGGAGAAGGCCATGGTTAAGGAAACGTGTCGCAGCCCTGCAGTTTCACAGTTGGTGGAAAATTCCTACCACAAACTAAATATATACTTCACATTGTACATGCAGCAATAGGAAACAATAAAGTAGCGGGAATGCGTGCCTGATTTCTCAGCCCAAAGTGTTTGTGTTTTTTTCACTCCTTTTCTTTAAATTGCTAGTAAATGGAATACTTTTTTTAACACATGATCGTTGAACCTGCATGTTAATTTACATATGCTTGTTTTTCTTCTAATTTAACAGAAAATGGAAGCTAAATCCCAATATACAACCCGCTATAAAAAGGATCTCAGCACTGAAACATTGAGAGCAAAAGTTGCCCGCCGAAAATCTTTGACTCAGAAGGAAAACCGGCACAAAGAATTTAGGAAAAGCAGGAGACTTGCGCTGGCAGATATTAATATGTCTCCTGTTAAAGAAATCGATCTCTCAACATTGGGCTCAAATGAAGATAGTGTGTTTAAAAAGGATGTTAACAGTAAGGACATTTTCTTGCCCCCCTCCAGAATATTTTCGGAATGCGGTCTTGATAGTTTGATTATGTAGATGCCAGAGGTGCTTATTGTTTTCAGAAGCAGCTTCTTTAGTACTGACGTACATGTACTCCCATATACCTTGCATATTTATTTGTCAATTGTTCTGCTCTTCGCAATTGTGATTAGTTTTTATGAATTTATGTTTATTTTAAATTGTTGCTTTAACCATTCACTTTCCTTTTTAATAGTCTAGTTGTGATGTCTCTAGTCACCCGCAATAGGCAAATTACATGGCTACTCAACAGTAATACCATATTACAGTTGAGTTGTGATTGGCAGGGTCACATGACCTAATTACAGTTGCAGTTATCGAAAAACTAGTACTGGCCTTTTTGTTCTGGTTTTTACTAAAATGAATAGTGATAAATAGGAAAGAATTGCTTATGGCCACAAGTCCCCCCCCCCCCCCTACGCTGTAAGTCAATACGTTATGTATTCTGAGCTAAAACATTTTAAAACTCCAGTATAATAAACAGTTGCTAATATTGAGCCTGACTGTGGAGAACGACTCGTGCAATTCTGTTCTAGTCTGGCTTCTATTTTTTGGCAAGACTAAAAACAAAAAGAACAAATGAAGGACTGCATGCTGAGCAATTCAAACATTCACCCCCAGCCATAGATCTGGGTTTAATCCACCGTATTTTTGCATACCAGGCCACCACATTTTGGACCCAGCCATGTGCAAATCCACCTTGACCCTGATTCCCATGGGAAAAATCCAGCCAGAACTGCCAGGCCATGACCTCTGTGGACCAGAAACGTGCATCCTGGACCTGTTTTGGGGTATTGCCCCTCAGCCAGGCTAGCTCGAATCCAGTAGCAGTGAGCACAGGACCCACTTTTGGGCATACCCATCCCACTTAGGGCGACAAAAGCAAAAAGACTGATTTGCATTCTTTGTTCCTCTTCCTCTGCTTCTCAAGGTCATAGGCAAGTTTGGGAACTCACCTATTTGTTGCCCGATCCTGGTGGCACTTTACTGGCAAAAATCCTTGGCCCTCCTCCACCCGCAGGCTCCTGCCTCATCCCTGGTGGTATAGTGGGGAGCATCTTTGCTCTCCTGCTGGCCTGCCTACTTTCCTTTGCTTTCTGCCTCTTTGCACTCTTATCTGCTATGCTTTCTCTCATCGCCCTTTTTCCTTTTTTGCACTTTTCACTTTGTTTTGCGCTGTGCGGCTGCTAGACCCTGTGGCCCGCCCCCTTCCTAGTGCTGTGTTTCTCGCATCCTAGCTGTCCAGCCCTCCCTCTCTCACTACTAAATCGCTGTCTGGGCCCATCCGTGCCCAGCGCCACAGACCCTGATTCTCGCACCTTCCACCAATGACGCTAACACCCTCAACACCAGATGCCAGGCCACCTGCCACATCGCCTCGCTGAAGGACTCTCCAGGATCCTTCTGCCAAAACTGCTTCCACACTTTCATACACCTCCACAATCTAGTTCCACCTGCCGCCAGGCCGATCCACAGCACAGCAACCTGCTCAGCTTCATCCTTCTCAACATGCGCTTCCCTCACAGACACGCCACAGAAATGTGGGACCTTCTAGACTCTGTCTTTACCGACATCGGCTTCTTCACGGCACCAGGACAAACCCAGGCTCAGGCCCGGACATCAGCATTGCCATTCCCGACAGATACAAGATCGCCTGCAAGGACCGCACTGACTGACCCAGAGGAGGCATCGCCATCGCTCACTAGAACTCCCTCTGCCGGACCACCCACTCTGACAAACCCACGGCTACTATGGAATATCTCCACTTTCAGGTCCAGACCAACGCCAGCCCTTCACCTACAGTCATCAACTACATTGCATCCAGCAATTACATCCTACTCTGCAACCTCACCTTCCACCGGGACAACCCCAACGACCAGAACACTGTGTCCCTTATGGAGAACCTGAGCAATATCGGATTCTAGCCATCTTGGATAGATCTCCGACCCATGCAGCAGGACACGCTCAACCCAGTCTTGTCCGCCTGCGAAAACATCATCTACAGCTGCACCTCCCAACTGCTCTGGACTGACCACCACTGTATCCACGTCACCAAACCCCTCTCTCCCCTCACCCCCCACCCCCTGCAACTGGAGCAAGGTCACTAAAGAACAACTCTTGTCTCCCTCAGCCCTACCATACTGCTGACTTACAGACGTCAATACCTCAGCAGGCAACCTGCTCCGACTCACTGGTGCCCCTCAAGATAGCACCCGGCAAGCAACAATCAAAAAAGACCAGCTGGTTCACTCCCACCCTCCTCGAGCAGTCTACAGGTGTCTGGACTCATGAAGAGATGGAGAAATAACAAAACCCTGGAGACCTACGCATCCTTTAATGCCTCTGCACACCACACCCTCCTCAAAACTGCAAAGAAAACGACCCCTCAAGTACAAATCAACGCGCACAACCGCAAAGAACTCTTCGCCATCTTCAAGGAGTACGCCAAACCCCACAGCAAGACCACCGAAGTCTCGCCCTCCCAAGACCTCTGCAATAAACTCAGCACCTACTTCCACCAAAACTCAAGCGGATCTACGACTGCTTTAACACCGAAGACCCGCCCATCATTCCTGCCACCACCACAAGACGACGTTTCTCAACAATCTGCTAAACTGGACCCCGCTCACCACAGAAGATACACTCAAGACCATGAAGAGCATTCACTCGGGAGTCCCTCAGACCCCTGCCGGCACCACATCTTCCACAGATCCTCCACCACCAACTTCCCAAACTTTGCCTAATCATCAACTGCTCCATTGAGACTGCCACCAGAGACTGGAAACACGCAGAGATCAACTCCCTGCTGAAGAAACCGTCAGCCGACCTTACAGACCTCAAGACTTCAGACCCATCTCCCTGCTCCCCTGATGAAAGAACGGAATGCATCGCTGAGAAGGTGATTCAATGAAGTATGTATTAACGGATACAGAGAGCCATCTGCGCTGGTAGCATCCCAAGGCACAGGCTGCAACTGCCTCTTCAAGAACACTCGTGGACAGAAGCACTTGTCAATATTCCTGGTGACACCACATACAATATTCTACCAGCATCACCACTCCTGCCCCTTTTTTCAATAAAACAGAAGCAAAAACATAAGATATACAAAATATGTGTTGAACATTTTAGTGAAAAACTTAACAATGAAGAAGAAGCAATTAAACCTAATCCTGTAATTTGCCGGGTCTCACACGAACCCTAGTGCTTTTCCTATTGAACCCATTCCCTTCCAAACTGAAAGAAACAGAAGGACTGGAAGAAACTGAAGGAACAGAGGGAACACCATTCCCCCCGATTGATACCCTTGTTTGCATTAATCATCTTGGATAGATCCCTTGCAGCCCAAGAGGAATTCCACCAGTTCCCATTGGATAATTTCACTGCATTTCTGTGTACTTCCATAATTTGAGACTCCAAAAATTTGGAAAGACCTTTTCTGACTAAGATGGGATTTTTTTTTACCCTAACCCAGTCCCCAACATTAAGTCTATGATTTTATCTCCTGACAATAGGCTCACAATTCTTTGATCCTGTTTCAACAGACTTCTTATTGGCTGCTTCCCATGCACACTGCGAGCAGGAGCCGTGATGCACTGCATGACGACAAAATACCTGCGAAGAAAACTGGTTAGTGAGAGAAGAAAAGAGACGAAAGAAACAAAGAGAATAAAAGAAATAACAATAGAAAACGTAAAATTAAAAGAAAAATAAAGTGAAACGAGTGTACAAAGAGTTTTGTCTATAACCTTCTTTTGTCCTTCACTCACTTTTTAACCAGTAGACATATTAAAGGGACCATAAAAAGAATTTATGTAGGAGTAGATCATATGTAACAGTTATTAGAATTCCCAGAGGTGTGCCTGTCATCGTGAACAGGGTAAAGTATTTGATAGTTGTAGGAAGGATGCTGCACATACTAGCTTCTTGCATGCGTCATGACGCTGAAACCCTAATTGCGCAGACAAAGGAAATAGAGGAAATCTTTAGCGCGTCACAAAACCGAGTGCACAGGCATCACAAAGCTGAAAACAGTGCGCCAATGGAATCCCCTGAAGCGCAGTCTACGTGTTTAACCAATGCAGGCCTCACAAGGAGAAGAACGTGATGAAGCAGGTAAACACGCATATAAAATGCTGAAGCTGCTTCCTCGTGCTGTGCCCCCTCGCGCTTTACTCTGGCACACGTTGGAGCGCTGAAAATACTACTTAGTGCTGTACGTGTTCTTGCGCTCAACAGCCGAAGCCCAGCACTGGTATTGGCGTTAGTCCAATGCCCGCAACAGACAAAAATGCAAATGAACAGTAACAATTCATGGTGTCATGAACAGAAATATGCGCCTAGATTTCTTGAGCAGTCTCGCTCTCTCGCCGCACTAGTCCTACATTAAATGGCACACTTCATCGCAGAAGGGTGCCATGGATGCTCTGTGTACACTTTAAAAAAAAGCATTGGAAATGCAATAGGTCTCGCAATAGATAAGTTTTAGTTTTGGATATGTAAAATGTCAGTTATTTTGTTTTGTGTGAGTGGCGTTGCGCGGGTGAGTGGCGTTGCGTGGGTGAGTGGTGTTGCGTGGGTGAATGGCCTTGCGTATGTGAGTTGATTTTGTTTTGTGTGAGTGGCGTTGCGTGGGTGAGTTGCGTTGCGTGGGTGAGTGGCGTTGCGTGGGTGAGTGGCGTTGCGTGGGTGAGTGGCGTTGCGTGGGTGAGTGGGGTTACGTGGGTGAGTGGGGTTACGTGGGTGAGTGGGGTTGCGTGGGTGAGTGGTGTTTCGTGGGTGAGTGGTGTTGCGTGGGTGAGTGGTGTTGCGTGGGTGAGTGGTGCGTGTGTGAGTTGCGTTGCGTGTGTGAGTGGCATTGCGTGAGTGTGGCGTTGCGTGGGTGATAGTGGGCTTGCGTGGGTGTGAGTGGCGTTGCGTGTTTGAAAGTGGTGCTGTGTGGGTAAAAGTGGCGTTGCGTGGGTGAGTGGCGTTGCGTGGGTGAGTGGCGTTGCGTGGGTGAGTGGCGTTGCGTGGGTGAGTGGCGTTGCGGGGCGTTGCGTGGATGAGTGGCGTTGCGTGGATGAGTGGCGTTGCGTGGATGAGTGGCGTTGCGTGGATGAGTGGCGTTGCGTGGATGAGTGGCGTTGCGTGGATGAGTGGCGTTGCGTGAGTGAGTGGCGTTGCTTGGGCGAGTGGTGTTGCTTGGGCGAGTGGTGTTGCGTGGGTGAAAGTGGCACTGCGTGGGTGTGAGTGGCTTTGCGTGGGTGTGAGTGGCTTTGCGTGGGTGTGAGTGGCTTTGCGTGGGTGTGAGTGGCTTTGCGTGGGTGTGAGTGGCGTTGCGTGGGTGAGTGGCGTTGCGTGGGTGAGTGGCGTTGCGTGGGTGAGTGGCGTTGCGTGGGTGAGTGGCGTTGCGTGGGTGAGTGGCGTTGCGTGGGTGAGTGGCGTGGGTGAGTGGCGTTGCGTGGGTGAGTGGCGTTGCGTGTGTGAGTGGTGTTGCGTGAGTGAGCTGCGTTGCTTGGGCGAGTGGTGTTGCTTGGGTGAGTGGTGTTGCGTGGGTGTGAGTGGCGTTGCGTGTCTGAAAGTGGTGCTGTGTGGATGTGAGTGGCTTTGCGTGAGTGAGTGGTGTTGCTTGGGTGAATGGTGTTGCGTGTGTGTGGTGTTGCGTGTGTGGGGGGGTTGGGTGTGTGGGGGGGGTTGTGTTTGTCGGGGGGTTGTGTGTGGGGGGGGTGTGTGTGTGTGTGTGTGGGGAGTTGAATTATTATTTACCTTGCAACCGAGCAGCTTCTGTTCACAAGCTTGAAAGCAGCAGTTACATAAATCGAGAGCTGCAGTATGCCCATGGCTCGCCAGTGCATGTTGCAAATGAAACAAAGTATAATGTATTCGGATCGCATTACAAAGAAAGCCGCATGTAAAATCCAGACCCTCTCTTGCCACAGTGTATTAAGGCAGCACACAGAGAGGGAAAGGGGAATATTTTAACCTCCTCTGGGCTCATGGAAGAAAAAAAATGGGAATCAAAAGGCGCGTGTCCCATGACATACAAGCCATTTCGTGTGAAAAAGCATCAGCTAAAAGGCAGGACACTGACAAACACGAACTTGCCAACAAACACTAGCCTGCCAACCAAATGTAAATATTCTGCGTGCAGTGGAGCGCGAAGAGCAGCACGAAGAGCAGCACGAGTCTCTAATGTAAAATAAATACGCTGTGAGTAGTGTAGCGTGAAGGAGACCTCGAGCCTTCAAACTGAAAGGGAAAAGGCGCGAGGATCAAAAAGCGACATATATCTCAGGCTGGAAACGCATTATATATTAGTGACAGCAGGGGAGCTCGAGCCTACTAATTAAATATAACCAAGTGTTTAGGGAGTCCTGCGGCCGTGAATAAGTGACGGCGGGGGGGGGGGGTGGCGGGGAGCAGAGCCTTTGATGTGGCCTGGCGCAGGAGAAATGCTGCTGCTGCTAATTAAATATAAAAAGTGTTTAGGGAGTCACGGCTGCCGAGAGTAACAAGGCAGTGCTGGGAGGGGGGCTGCGCACCAACTGAAGTGCTCTGGTTGCACGGCCTGCGGCCGTGTGAAGTGATAAGCCTTTGAAG
Source organism: Lissotriton helveticus (assembly GCF_964261635.1). Lineage (NCBI taxonomy): Eukaryota > Metazoa > Chordata > Amphibia > Caudata > Salamandridae > Lissotriton > Lissotriton helveticus. Next base: position 246,505,624 of record NC_136070.1, on the reverse strand, counting down.
TATGTCACGGCGCCTGAGGGGAGAGCAGAGAGAAGAGCAGGCTCGTGCGGGCAGAAAGGACGGCCGTGGGAGGTGGGAGGAGAATTCGGCATGGCTGGGGAGGGGGAGGAGAAATGAAAGTAAAGGCTGTGTTTGCGGGGAGAGAGAGGGGAGGTGCTGGTGTGGGAGGAGTGCTGCTACGGCCTGGGGGAAGCTGGCTGGGGAGGGGGAGGAGAAATGAATGTAAGGCTGTGTTTGCGGGGAGAGAGAGGGGAGGTGCTGGAGCTGGGGAACAGAGTTTATGGCCCAAAAGCGCGCCTGTGGCCACGTGAACTTCAAGAAAAACCGCAGGGACGAAGCCCTTGGTTTGACGAGGATTTCGAGTACTTGAATTCTCGCTCCCTCAATGCGCTTGCGCGCATTGTAGGTCACGAGACCTAAAAAAAAAATTGCACCTTGGAGAAGTGAACAAATTGTACTTCCGGTTTGCTTCCAACTCACCTATCGAAGTTCAGTACAGCCGCACCTTCGATCGCGTCCTCTTTGGTGATCCAACAGTTCACTGTTGGAAAATGAAATCCCATCTTCTGTCGCCACTGATGAAAGGACGGAACGCATCGTTGAGAAGGTGATTCAATACAATTTTTATTAACGGATGCAGAGAGACATCTACGCTGGTAGCATCCCAAGGTGCAGGCTGCAACTGCCACTCCAAGAACACTTGTGGAAGGAAGCGTCTGTCAACATTCCAGGTGACGCCACATACAAGATTCTACCAGCATCACCACATCCGATTTCCAGCCAAGGTAATCGAGAAGGCCATCAATGCCCAATTCTGAGTTTATCGGAGTTACCACAAAGCGCCGAGTCCGCCCTTCTCTCTTCCACCGACTACATCTGCTCCATCCTCGACCAGGGAGGAACAGTAGCCTTCATCCTCCTCTACCCCTCGGGCGTCTTCGATACCGTCTCATTGAACTCTAGTCACGAGACTCCAAGATTCAGACATCCACAACAAAGCCTTGGACTGGATCTGTTCCTTCCTCACCGGTAGAACACAGCGAGTCTGACCCCCCCCCCCCCGTTCCTCTGAGAACCCATAGAGATCAGCTGCTGAGTGCCTCGGGTCTCCTACCTGAGCCCAACGCTTTTCAACATCTACATGGCCCTGCTTGCAGCCATAGTCCGAAGCTACAGACTCCACTTTTTCTCCTACGCTGACAACCAGCTCATTCTTTCCCTCACCAACCGGCCCACCACCGCCAGACAACTTTCACAACGGGATGAAGGCTGTCACCACCTGGATGACAGACAGTTGCCCCAAGCTCAGCTCTGACAAGACCGAAGTCTTCTTTCTGGGGCACACCACAGCTTGGGACAACTCCTGGTGGCCTGCCAAGCTTGGGCTCCCCTTTGCCCCCACTGACTACTCACAAAATCTCTGCATCATACTGGAATGCTTGCTCACCCTGAACATCCAGATCGACTCCATCTTCCACACTCTTCTCCTGCTTAGGAAAACCTTCAGATTGATCCCCACAAAGGCCAGAAAAACGGTCACCCAGGCACTCCTCAGCAGCAGTCTCTACTACAGTAGCACACTACGCAGGCACCATCCAGAAACTTCTCCGAAACCTTCAGAACATACACAACGCCGCAACCAGATTGGTCCTCAACCTCCCCCCCACCGCAGCCGCCTCTCCGAACACCTACTAGAGCTCCGCTGGCTCCCAGTCAACAAGAGTCTCCTTCAAGCTCCTCACACATCCGTACAAAGCCCTCCATTACGCCAGACCTGCAAACCTGAACCATCGCCTCCCATTCCACGCACCCACCAGATGCCTCCGCTCTGCCCAACTGGCCCATCTCTCGGTTCCGCAAGACCAGGACCGGAGGAAGATCTTCTACCTTGACCCAAAATGCCTCTTCACCTCATGCTCTCCCTGTCTGACACAATTCAGGAAGGATCTTAAGACCTGGCTCTCTGAATGAACCACAGCACCCAGCAGAACCTGCATCGTTCGCTACGCCCCTGTGGATTGGGACCCTCACAGGCGAGTAGCTGTGCTTAACAAGCACCAATTGATTTGCATGCTAGGTTGGATGCTCATTTTTACTAAGCTTTTCTGAAGAATATATTTTGTTGATGTAGCATGTTGATTGACCTCTTTCTCCTCCCCTTCAGAAGTTATCACAATTTTAAATTTGTCACTTGAGTTTGAAGGAGGGATGACTAATGTGTATATAGCAATGTTGTAACTTCAATAGGATGGTCAGTTTTCACAGACTGAAGCGGACATGTCCCTATGTGGCAATGAGATGGAGGGAAGCAGCAGGTGCATGAAGGGAACTAAACCTTGTTTCCCTACAAAGACCTTTTTTATTTTTTCATTTATGCTGTCCTAATAGTTTTGTTGGGCACCGAATTGAAGGCAAGATATTCATAAGGAAGGAGGTCTAGGTGACTTTAGCATGAGTTGCTACAGCTTAACTTTTAAATAGGCCAACCTGGTGCTTGGGGTTCGTTCTATTTAAATAATAGAATGATTTGTATTTTTAAAGGCCTTAACCATAAGAGTTACACTCACTTTGTAATAAATATTTCATCCCCACAATTCCCAAATGGTCACATTTGGCAGTTTGCATACTTAATAAACTCTTATGTTAGATATTTGGAAAAACAATACTTTGTAATGTACACTGTTTAAGAAATAATACAGGAGATGCCATATAATTTGCAAATATACACTGAATGTGTACACTGAGAAACAAAAAACGAAATCGAGTAAATTTTGAGAAAGAATTAAATGTTTCATAATGTAAATTCCTTGTTTCTTAATTAGGAAGGGGCCAACTTAAGCAGTTGACGTTTTTGTTTTTTTGCATCTAAAGCGGAAAACCATCACCTGGAAAAACTGCAAGTTTGCTCCTGTAACACGCTTACTAAATCGTGCCCCTTAAAAAGAGGATCTTGAGTGAGTCGGGGGTCAAGGAAAGGGCCTATAAAGAGCTGCCACTGGTAGCTGGAACACCGTGTAATGTGTTCTGTGATAAATAGTTGAATATTAACTGTGGCTTGCCCGCTAGAGAGAGTCCTTTATGCTCAGTTAAAAGCTTGTCTGCAGATGTGTGGGGCATCAATCGAATGACTCTATGTCCATTCTGACACGTGATTGTTTAGATCTGTTTTTTGAGGGGTACACTTCATGTTTAGGTTTACTAGTGTCTTTTTGTTTCCTTTCAAAATGATTTAGACAAAACAGTTTAGTTGAATGGCTAAACTTGTATGCAAACTCATATTTTTACACCTTTAGACGGTATTAAGATTGTCCAGAGCAATTCTCCTTAACATCAGTATGAGCATGAATTTGAACAAGACATCACATCTCACTGTCTGCTGCTCTCTACCTATAATAGAATAGGTCAACTCCTAATGTAGTGCTTAGGCTTGTTGGCTGTCAGACCTCATTAAAAGTATACAGCCTGCTAAACCATTTTTCTTCCCTCCCACCAATTAAATGTAGCGACTCAGAAACTGGCAAAGCAAAGGCTAGACCTACTACAGCGCTTCAAGGAAGAAAAACAACTTCGAAAGCTCACGGAACAACGCGAGCAAGCAAGGCGAGGAATTTTTAAATGTGGAACCTACAAGCATGATGCACCATTGCCTTCGTTTCCACAGATGCAGCAAGCAGTTCAGGTGAAACCAGAAAAGGTATGAAAGTTGAGCTGTTCATTTGTATTTTTTTGCTGTTCTCCAAAGCCCTGGTGGATCTGCGGATGTCTGCCCCATGAATGTTGATATTGGTGGTGTGGATGAAGTTGCAGGGAAGTATTTCATGTCTGATTCTCTGATCTTTTACTAATTAACTGATAGGTGTTGCATCCTTAAACTGCAGTGAGTTTGGCACTGATGTGGTATTTTGTTTTTCCCCATTTATTTAGGTAGCTCCTCTTTCTGAGTCAAGAGTTACAAGATCCATGGCAAGACCCAATTCGAATAAGACAGTAAGGACTCAAAAACTTCATCAGTCGATGGTTAGTCAAAATATTTAGGTTTTAAAAAAAAAAAATTTATTTTGTTTTCTTACCTTTTACAACGGTTATGGTGGATGCCATGGTTGTACTGAGGTGCTTGTTACTACTGGTTAGTTAGTCGGTTGGTTGGTTTTCTTGTGTCCTTGCATGCAAATGCATAAATCAAGAATTTGCAAATGCCTTTTATGGAGTGATTGTGTCGTTGAAACTCGTAGATCCGGTACTGCAGAAGCGGTGCTTGCTTCCTTAATTGCAGAACAAGTACACCACGTGGAGCAGTGAAAGAGTCTTGGCAACATAAAGCCTTGTAATGGTCTAAAGCATAAGTGCATTTTAGCACCCTTGCTTTTTCACATATTTTTTTTGAATACCGGCAAATCACCCGAAATTGCTCTGACTATTCTACTCCGATATAATCTGGGTGGGACAAGCCGTTTGCTATTTATGTGTCCTCTAGTAAAAGGGACAGCAATGTTTTTTGCGAAATTAATACTTAAATTTGTCTTCCTGACCCGGGAGATGTTTCTGGTTCTTTGTTAGTTGTAAAAACACTTGGTGACCCTTGCACGGAATTATACCCCAACCTCATTGTTGAAGTTACGTTTTCAATATGGTGCACTTTTAAAGCATAGTGATTACACTTAATGGAAAGTCTGAGGTGAGGCAAATGGGCCGGACTATGCCTCAGAAATAAGAATAATAGTGGTGAGATGTTTGAGAGTCTTGCAAGTCATGTGAAAATTGCCTATATTAAAAAATAAAAATAAAATTAAGTACATTTTATCACAAAGCAAGACTGTTTTTCTGTATAGGAACAGGTTGAGTAATTTGCATCCGCTGCAGATGCAATAATATGGTGGACTGGGGGCCCTGTAAAGACTTCCATTGTAAAGTGATTCTGAAATTAAATTCCTGGTGTGGTCCAGTTTAGACACCCTGCCTGCAATTGATTGTATATTACCCCCTATTACTTTTGAACTCTTTTGTGAACCTGTAGTCCAGTGTTCTAAGGATGACCGATGCAGTTCCCACTAGTTAGACCTCAATAGACTTAAATTGTACTTGGCTCATGAGCTCATCCATTGAGCCCTTGCTTTATTGGTCTTGGAAGATTATCGCTTGAGCAATCACATTGGTGTGACTAATCGTTGAGACTATCTCCATTATTGAACCCTTCAATCATCTTCTACAAGAGTAAGTTGGTGCTGTAGCTGCATTTCAGGTTTTTCAGTATTAAGTCTCTGTAACCTGCAGAATGAGTCCTTCTACCCCAAGATGGAAGAGTGGCTTTAAAATAGCGTGTGTGTTTATTTGTGGCATTCTGTATTTGGGTTAAAAGCAAAGAATGGTAAATAGTAATTTCCTTAATTGGAATAGTCTGTTGCATTTGGCACTCTGCTGGCCATCAAGTATGATTAACAAATCAAAAGAAACTGCAGCATATGCTGCTTACCATTGGAAGAGATGTAAGTTGACAACATGGTTCTCTGTGGGTAACTTTACCCAGCCCTGCTGCTTGATCTCTGGTGATCGCCATAGTGTACGTGACGGCTTGGATTAATCAATTTTGGTAGTGTTTTTTTAACATTTAACCTGTATATAATCATAAAGTGCTTTATAAGTTTGGTTATTTTAAAAAGGGTGGAACTATTTAGGGAGGATCAGATTGCTATGTATGTCATCTTTGGGTAGGCAATGATCCAAGATTGTTCACAGTATGAACCATGGTTCTTGGGCTGAGTAGCCTTGCAGAGGAGATATTCTTTAGTAATGTGCATGCTGTCTACAAAGCTTGTTAATTTTTTTCCATGTTTTCAACAGATATTTTGATGCCACACTATCTTTTCTATGTTGAGTATGTTCTAGATTCACTTGCCATAGCCCCATGAGATAAATGTAATTGTACTGCTATTGCCAGATCTTGTGCCACTATTTTTAACTACTTTTTCTCTTCTCCTAAAAGTCACTGCATGTCAATTGTTAATTTTTGCAGGTTAACCAGTCCTTTTCTGGTTACAAAGCAAATCCTGACCGTCTGGTTCAGCCAGCTCGTACAGAAACTGCAGCCTCAAAAAAACGAACTGAAAAAGAGAACCTTGGTAATACACCACACGCCTAATCTATGTAATGCAAATAGGAAAATGTTGCATAATTCTTCAACAAAAATTACTTTTATGTTTTCAGTTCTTCCTACAACGTTGCACACACGAACTACAAGAGTGCCTGTAGCGTTGCACACACGAACTACAAGAGTGCCTGTAGCAGTTGCAACACGACCGGCATCGAACAGGACCATAGTTACAACAGGCAAACCAGTGCAAAAACTGAGTACAGGTGAATCCTTAGCAAGTACCAAAACTTGCTTTATTCTCATTAACTATGGACCCCCTTTGTTATTTTGATGTAAACTATGCATGTTTTATACTGGTGCTGGTATTCCAGACCATCCTATATTTTTACTGGAATGGGTAAATCATGTGACACTAGGTGATTTCAGGACAAGATTCCTCAAGTGCAAGCTATTTTCAAACTGTCAAATGCGGGTTCTAATATAAAGATTTAAAAAAAAATTGAAGTTGGGGGGGGGGGGGGGGGGGTGCGCAGCGTTTGTCTTGAAAGAGACTTACGTTATGTACACTTGGCCTGGTTTTTGCCACACCGCTGCATTGTCATTGACATAGACTAGTTATCATGAAAAAGTGATTTTATTTACTAAATATTCAGTAGAGGTGCAATATGTTCAACGTTCTAGTTGAAATATGCCCTGGTGTCATACCAAGCATCATGGCAAATACACTTTTACCTTTTGGGGCAAACCTGGAACTTCCTTGGTTGAACTGGAAACCAGATCCTCACTTATCGGTAGGTAGGTAACCAAACTAGTGCCTATTTCGTAGTGCAGAAATAATGCAATTGGCATTCATGTTTTTTCACCAAGGCTGTATGTTCTAGCAGAGGCCCTCAAACGACCTCACGAGAAGGCACTAAAAGCATGTCTGCATCGAAAGCATTTATTGAAGCTGGTTTCTTTACTGCGTAGCCACTTAAAATCTTAATGATTCTAAACTGCTTGAGGAGATCCACGCTGATAAAGCAAAGTTAAGATGTCCTCGGTGGATTATAATTCTCCTTAATCTAGTAAAATTAATCGTAGAGCACCATATGGCTGTTAAGAAAATTAATTTGCAGAAGTTTCTGAAATCTTCTTTTTGAATAGGTACAACATTTCCCAGGAAGTTTTCAGCAAGATGTTTACCTGTACTTTTCTTTACTCTAAAATGTTCTTCAGATTTGAGAACAGGCATGTGTTGGTCTTAATAGTATGGTACCTCGTATTCTAATCTAAATACATAACTGCACCATGTTTGCTTGATTTGATAAGAGTAGAGAGCCCAGTGCTAAGATTGGGGAATTAACTGCAAAGTGCTTTGTTGCTTTTAAGGATTATATGCTCATTTACTCAGTGAATACCTTTCCAAGAGTATGTATGTATGTATAAACCGTTTTGTAACGCGCTCCGTTACTTGGGAGTATCCTGGCGCGAGTTGAGAAAGACAGAAGCAGAGCAACAAGAAAAAACAGCCTAAGTTATACTCTTGAACAGATGAGTTTTCAGGTTCTTCTTGAATTGAGCCACGAGTAGAATTGACCTATGGGGTTCGCGGAACAACTTGGAGTATGGTTAAATAACATTTTATATAGACAGCCTATGTGCCACTCTGACAGTTCTCTAATTTGCAAATTATTTCAAAATATGGGTTTAGGCTAATCTGGATAATGAAGCTAAAAGTGAAGGACGAAAGACACTAGAACAGAACTTTTTATTTCAATTTCTATTTTACTCCTGATTATCCTCCCTTCCACAATAGCCACAAGTCGGCAAATTACTACATGATTGTTACGATTCATGTCTTATGATACTGGAGGAAATCCGCACAGTCTGGAGGCTTGGTTTGGGCTAAGTAAAGTAACCCCAGGTTCTGACTAAGTTGTGTTAACTTGAATGCTTACTGCTTTTCCAGAGGGCGGTGATCTTGCTCTTCTTAGGGTATGCCAAATGTGCATGCTGAAAAACAAGAAGCAGTTGAAATCATGGCTTCAAAAGCTATTTGAAAGTGCAGGGCAGAGTCCTTGAAGTAGTAATGAGCTCATAATAAAATTACTTTTGCATAATGCCCCCTAGTCGGAGTAAAGTTTTTGTAGAGTGAAAAGTGTATTATCTAAGTGATGTGTACCTTTCTCCATATAATTACATCTGTGTAATGGAAAGATTTAGTTTGATGTCTCTGGATACCTTTTCCTTTTCACATACTTGCTCATATCTCTCTTGTGCTTTACGTTCAGGTATCCCCCAAAGAAAGACGGATCCTAAAGAGAAAAGCAAAGTAATCCATTCCAAAATAGTGGATACCAAAGCAGTAAAGCTGCAGGTACTTTGATTTTTTTCATAACGTACATTTGGATTTGTTGCTCTGTGTGTATGTATGTGTATATATATATATATATATATATATATATATATATATATATATATATATATATATATATATATATATATATATGTGTATATATTTGGCATTTCACTTGTGGAATCATTTAAAACAATGGGTAGCAAAGTAGATTTTGTTACATATTTCAAAGGTATGACATGATTCGTTTTATTGTAGATGTGTTCTTTTTTGTAATGTCCCTTAGCAATGCAATTTGTATGTATCTGCAGTGGCACTCCTTACAGGAAATATCTCTGTTCTGTGATGTAGTTCCTATAGATCTATATTGGATCTGCGCGTTTGGACAAAAAACTGTGGGACTGTTGTCCATACTGATTCCAGCCACCCCCACCGGATATGTTCGCCTGCATAACAGCTAGCTCACAGTTATATATGTGTGTGTATGTATGTATGTGTGTATATATATGTATGTTTTTTTTATTCCATTATAACAGCTGGAAATTAAGCCAAAATGAAATTGCAAACAGTTCAAAATCAACTTCATAAACAACCGTAATAGTGCTAACTAAACACAGTGCATTTAATATATAGACCTAATATTTCCATTTAATGATATGGTTGGTCCAAAAGTGAGCAACAAACAATTCAGAATAATCTGATGCCCACTGTCATATGGATAACCTAGTAATACAGCTTTTGGTGCCAACTAACTACCAAATAGGGTAAATGCATCCAAAAAACATAAGGAAAATAAAGGGCCTTTTCCCCGAAAATAAACTAATTATATTCACAGCGGGAAATCGGTAACAAAATCATGTCACTTAGTAAACTATGCCAGCAAACCTGTAATGAAAGAATCACCTTTGTTTCTGGGAACCCTTTATTCTATACTGAAATCTGCTATGTTTGAGTGGAGTAGTGCTACAGTTTTCATGTATATCAGTAGTAGGAAGTTGGTTCTGTATATGGTATGCCACTAGGTGTTTATATCGTGCACAGAGTTCAGGGCTTACCTAAAAGTGTACAGGACTCCATGTAAAACCCAGAGTACCCTATTAGTGGTAATGTGGGTGGACATTTTGACCTTCATCTGTGTCTTTTAGTTCTCGATTTTTAGTTCTCAATGACATTAAGAACTATCACCATTTTTTTAAAATATAAACGGAGTACGCTTTGCCTCTGCACAGAGGAGTATTACTCTCTCACTTAGGGGCCCATTAGGATGACGGGCGGATTTTGTCCGCCCGCCATCCCATCGTATATTGTGACCGCCCGTCATACGGGCGTGGGTCCTGTATGCAATTAGGATGCGCCCGCCACAGTGGCGGGCGCATCCAGCATTCCTGACATTGTGGTGGGCGGTGCACTCGCAGCCATAAATATATGCTGGGGGGTCATTCCGGCACGGATGGTGGGCAGGTCGCCCCCGCCAGGCCGGCGGTGGCTACCACCACCGGCCTGGCGGGGGCGATCCGCCAGTCATCCTAATGGGGCCCTTAATGTTTTTGGCTTTTGGGTGTGTATTTCCCCATACTATGGAGTGTATGCCTTGCAGTTCATGAATGATTCTTGCATTTGAAAAGTACAATCACCTAATAAATTCTGATCATCCCACACCAGCAAAACTGGTAAGTCTGGCTTTAATATGCCAACTGAGGCACGTATACATGCTGTTTGCATACGCTTGCACAATAATTTATAGACACTTTTTTTTTTTTGTGCTTTCTTTCTCCGTATTGCTATTAGTTCTCTCGCACTATGTCCGATTTATCACTTGCCACTCACTGCTGTCATTTACTTTCCCTTTTCACCTTATGTGTTGTGTATACCTCCTGGATGGTCAAAGTAGCTGATGCAGCCGGCCCTGTGTGCCATTTTGCTTCTCGCTTTGATTCTCCATGACTGGTTTTTTTTTTGGGTGCAGGAAACTGTCGTAGGTTGCTTTACAGTCACTCTATTTCTTTTTGATGCTGTTAACTACTAGTGTGTTACTCTGAACAACTGTTTTTATGTTTATTTTTTATAAATCTTTTTATCAAGTAAGCTTATTATACATCACAAGGCAGAAAGTATTTACATACACGTTACCAATTATGAATTCACATATATTAGTGTGGCGGGGTCAAGCAGCAGTAGCCACACAACTCATTTAAAGCTTTTTCTCTTATTGTTCCGCACTGTGTGGGGCATGAATTGTTCATAGCTTGCTTTATCATGTAATTTGATGAGTGGAATAGTGTTAGAGAAATCTCGGCTCCCTCTACATGCCCCTGTAACCCCGCCAGGGAGACCATATCTTCTCCCACTTTTTGATGCATCTTCTACCTTTATATATTACTTCCTCTGGTCGTTGACACTAGTCTAGGTCGGCCTCCCATTCCGCCACCGAGGGGAGAGGGACGCTCCCCACCTTCGCGCTATGTACCGTTTTGCTACTCCTGCAGCTAATGCCAGCCGTAGTCTATTATGTCTGAGCCAGTCCTCCTCTCCCTCTATCATGAGTAGCAGCCACTTGGCGTGCACAGGCACCGCTACCCCCAATACTCTTGACATCCCTGCTGTCACCCCAGCCAAAATGAACCAATTACTGGACATTCCCATAAAATATGGAAGAACGATCGCTCTTGCTTACAAAACCACATACATTGTGTCTGTACCTTTCCCCATTTGTGTAGCAATGTGTGGAGGTAAGGGAACGGTGCAGTACTCGAAGCTGTATCAGCCTGAATCTCGCCTGAATCGCTATCTCTCTGGGACTTTGCAGTGCCTCTGTCCACTCTTCATCATCAATATTGACCAGATCGTCAGTCCAAGAATGTCTAAGGGGGGGGGGGTGTGGGCAGTGATTTTAGAGTGTTCATTCGTTTCCGGTATACTGTTGATATCCCTTTATCAGCAATGTGGTCTACTAATAGTTGGTCCTCTAAAGGGGAAGAGTCTGGGAGGACTGTGCCCAGTTGTATGTGTACTTTTAGGGCATGAATAAGTCGCAGGTAGGGGAACTTTTGGGAGGGTGCGAGGTCATATTCTTGTCCCAGACCGTCTAAAGGGAGGGTGTCCCACAACCGACAAGGGGGGGGGCGACAAGGGGAACACCGACAAGGGAAACACGACTATTTAGTCCAGTTTCCTGTCTAGCCGGAATAGCTCCAGAATAGTTAGAAACTGTAGAGGACCCTCGCTATGGAGAAGTAAGGCTTCAAGAGCTATAAAATAGTCATCAGCATATAGGTAGATGCACGCCTCCCATCTGCCGGGCGATGAGATGCCCCAAATCATCAGATCCGTCCTGATCCAATGTTCCAGAGGTTCCAGCGCCAGGGCAATAGCAGGGGCGACAGAGGGCAGCCCTGCCTGGATCCCTACGCTTTGCAAATTGTCTTGACAGTGCCCCATTGACTCTCACTCTCGCCGGTGGGGCTTGGTAGAGCAGTTTTACCCAATCACTACCATGTACAGGTGGCACTGCTTGGCTAGCGCATGCGTCCTAGCTGCATTGCCGCCAAGGCTCGCAGATCTTGTTGGCGCAGTACTAGTTTGTGTCGTAGCGCTATGCTCCCTTTTTCCACCACTTCCTGCTCTAACCCCAGAATCTCCTACTCCAGGGTGAGAATTTTAGACACTTCCTCTTTTTTTTCTTCTTTGTTATCAATACCTGGGCCTGCCCTTGCAATACAGTCTTAAAAGCCTCCCAGAGGGTCTGGTGGGATGCCACAGAACCCTAATTTTCCTTGAAGTACAGGTCTGCTCCCATGTGGACTTTGTTGAAGTTCGGAGGCTCGCAAATACCAAGTATCTATCCTGGGAAATTCTGCCTTGTTAGTGACTGGGCCCTTGAGTACAATGCTTAGGAGGGAATGGTCTGAAATACCCCTCGCTGATGCGTCTGCATCTCAAAGCTTCCCACCGGGTCATGGCGTGTGGGTAGGTAGTAGAGCCGTGAGAATGACCTGTGTTGTGCCGAGTAGTATGTGTACTATTTCACGTGAGGGTTGTGGCCCCCCCCATAAGTCCACCAGTCCCATTGCTGTCAAGCCTGGAAGATTCTGTTTACTAGCATGTCCCCCAGTCGGTTCTAGTCTGGGCCCATCACTTCGTTCGTGTCCCATCTCGCAAAGAGTGTCTGCGGTTAAGCCCACCAGTAATGTTCTAATGTCCGGGAGGTTGGTTGCATGCAGCTTAGGCTGGATGTACAGCAAGCATAAAGTGAGTAATGGCTCTCCCACCTGCCCGCTAGGGCCACACAGCACCCCATATCTGCGCACCAGATTTAATTGATTGTGAGGGGCAAGGAGTTTCAGAGCAGGATACCTATGACGTGGGAACCCGCCGAATATCCTGAGTGAGACGCTTACTTGTACTCAAAGCGGTCGAAGGCTTCCCTTAAGGTGCGCCTCTTGTAGTAATACAACATCTGGGGAGTGGTGTTTAATGTGCTGCAGGACTAGTGTACGTTTTAATTTTGTTCCCCAAATCAATTCCATTCCATGTCCATGCACATATGCAAGCTGGTCTTGTCTTCATCATGGGTGTAAAAAAAAAAATTTGATGGACGGAATGCTGGACCATGCAAACATTCACCCCCAGTCACAAGGATTTGGGTTTAATCCATCATTCTTTTGCTCACCGCACCATCCCAGTTTGGACCCAGCCATATGCAAATTAGTCTTAACCCTGCTCCTTGTGGGAACAGTCCAGCCCGAACTGCCAAGCCAGGTCCTCCCTGGACCGGAAACAAGCATCCTGGGACTGGTTTCTGGGCACACCCTTCATCAGCCAGGTTAGCTTGACTCCAGTGGTGTAGTGAGCACGAGACCCACGTCTGGTCATACCCTTCCCAATTAGGTCGACCTATGCAGTTCGGGCTGGACTGTTCCCATTGGGCACAGGGTCAAGACTGATTTTGCATATGACTGGGTCCAAACTGGAATGGCATGGTGCGCAAAAAAAACTATGGATTTAGGCCCAGATTTCTGTACTAGGGTGAATGTATGACCTTCATCTGAATTCTGTCCATCAATTGTTCTTTTTGCATTCATCATGGATTTGTCATGTTCCATGTGTGACTCGCCCCCGCCCGAACCCAGTACATGCATGTGTTGTATATTGGCTGTGTCTTGTATGGGCAACATTAATCAACATAACATGGACATACCGTTCCCCCAACTGCCCCATTCCCTGCATGCCTGCTTGGCGAGTTACAAACCCCCCATATCCCCAACATGCAGAGTGCCTGTCGCCCAAACCGTGTATCTATGACAATAAAAGAAGGCTGGCGTGTATGCCGCCGGCCTCTATTAAGAAGCCACTTAAGACGGATAGGTCAACACCCAAATCCCTTGAGGACTGCAAATGGCAGAAGTCACCAGAGGACAGGGAGCGTTTCTGGGACAAAGTCTCAAACTGGAGGATGGAGTATAGATGAGAGATTCAAGAGCCCCCTTCATCTCCCAACCCACCTACACCCCACACCACCCTACACCAAAAACAAGGAGATGCACAGGACTTCATTTCAGACCATTTGTGTCACTCTGTATCAGCCCTTGGGCCAGATGGTGAGCCCGGGGTGGGCGTCCGCTCCTGGTTACCCCTCCGCCCGGCCTGTTTCCAGCCACTCCTGTGCCTCTTCGGGTGCCGTTAAGAAATGTGATTTTCCGTCTGCAAACAATCTGAGCTTGGAGGGGTTCAGCATCCTGTATTTCAGATTTCTGTCTTGGAGGGTCTTTTTCACTGCGTCCAAGGTCTGCCTTTGGTGCTGCACCTGGAGCGTGAAGTCTGGGGGGAAAAGGTGATGGTGGCGTTTCCATAGCAGAGGTCACTGTGTGAGCATGCCGCTTGTAAGATGGTGTCCCCATCTCTGAAGTTGAGTATGCAAGCTATGATTGTGCGGGGGACAGTGCTCGATGTGCTCTGTCTACAGAAAAGAAGTTGGATAAACGCTTGGGCTTGAGGGTGTGGAGAATCAAATCTTCCAGGAAGAGATCCACCGATTGCCCCTCTGGGATTCCCACCACCTGGATATTATTGTGGCAGGCCCTGCCTTCGTGGTCTTTTAGGAGGGCCATCATTTTTGTTTGCAGTTTCATCAGTATTGACACTTGCTCTTCCAGATTTTTAATTTTAGATTCCAGGCCCCTGATGTTCGTTTCAGCTGCAGACATTTTGTCTGCCAACTTGAGAAACTCTGCCCTGAGCAAGTTCACCTCTTCCGTCGCCTTATCAAGCTTACGTTGCAGGGTACCATGTAGGTGCGTGATTGCTTTCATGATGGAAAAAACAGGGAGGCCTGCGTTTTTCTATTCTTGCCCCCCTGCTTCTGTAACGCCCTTCCTTTCACCATTCGGTCCCTCTCTGGTTACATGGACTTCCGCAAAGCTTTAAAGACTCCTCTCTTTTCTTTAGCCTTTCCTCTGCAATAACCTCCCGTACTTCACTTTCATTTTCACTCACGTTTCCTCCTCTAGGTCAAGTCATAGCGCCATGAAACCGCTTGGTGTTAGTGCGCTCAATAAATTCCTTCAACTTCATGATGTCTAAGTGAAGGGACCAAAGTATGCTCTTCCTCGTCGGTTACTGCTGGATTCCTGGTTGCGGGAGCAGGCCCACAGCTGATGCCTCCAACACCATCTCTGTTTGTGTCTCTTACGGGTCTTGGGCAGGCCCGCCGATCACCAGGCCGCCTCCTCTCCATCACGTCAAGGTGATGCAGCCTGCTTCAGGCACCCCTGCCGGGGCCCGGGGGGGGGGCAGCTCTGGATGTGGTTTCTCGGGCCGCCGGGCGTCCCCGCAGTTCGTCAGCAAGGCAGACGAAGGCAGACCGAGCCACTCAGCCCCACTCTCGTCGATGGCCGAAAACTGCAGTTAGCAGCCGGCCGCGGCTGACACCATCCTATGCCTCCAGCGCGTTGCGCCAAGCGCTACTGCAGTAGTCTTCTTTGGGCTGCCACGGGTCGCCGACTTGATCCCCGTTGCCTCCAACCGCTTTGTTGAGACAGTGACCTCATTAAATGGATGATGTTGGATATTTTGAGGATCTATGCTGGCAGCTAGCGCAGCTGGGGGCCGGCTGCAGGCCATGTCCCCCCACCCCCCTCTGAACAATTGTGATCAAATTAGTATCTCTCCTTCACTTACGACCAGGCCATACTGTGGCAAAAGGTTGGTAGGAGCAAATTATTAGTGATACGGTACAGACTACATCTGTAAACCAGTGGATAGTTTAACTACTGGTACTAGCTTTTACTGTCTGTCAGTGTAGTATGTCTTGACACTGATTCTGTGCGTGTGGGCCTAGGGTGTGTCTGCGTAGTACTTTAACAGTCCTCTCAAAATCAGAACATTTTTCCCAGACCTGCAGGTCTAGTAACTTGAATAATCTATTGACCGAACTGTAATGCAATGACCTTAAGCTTGCCTCCAATTGTGTGATTCTAGGCACATGTATTTTACTCAGTCACCTTATTTTTCCTTACCACGTCTGAGTTCAGCATGTCTGCTATACAAACAAAACTTTTGTTTAATTTATTAGACTAAACATTTGCTTCCTGGACAATAATCTAGCCCACATGGCCCCCTGACTTGGCTCTTAGTTCGCTAATAGCATTTTCATCAGGTCGGGGCAGGGATGTTTCTCAGTTGATATTTTAAAACCGTCACTTTTAATAAATATATTACTATAGCATGATGTGGTAATGCATTGTCCTTTAGAAACAACCCTTTTCCATTGAAATGGCCACAAACCTTCCCATTGACCTGCAGTTTTACTGACAAATCTATATATCATACGAACAATAAAGTGTGGAAATCTGCTTTCAGCAAATATTTATCGTTTACCATCACCAAGTAAAGTATTCTGATTCGTTTTGAGCCTATTTAAATCTTTGTTTCCATCTCATTTCAGAATTTTAAAAAAGTGCTTTGTTAACACTGAAATATAGTTTGAAATATTTGGACAGTTAATTTTCAAGCTGTAGGAAGCTGGCTTTTTATGCAGTATACCAAAACGAGGTGTACTATGTAGGAAGTCCAGACGGCCCTTATTGGTTTACAGGCCTTAAATTAATAATCCCAAATGTCATTTTGTTGCAGTTTAGGCTGATCATGGGATAGTGTTAATGCATTTGTTGAACACAATCAATAAATTACAACCTCAAGAATAAACTCAAGACCAATTTTAGAAAAATAACTGGTATTGTTATATTTGAACACCAAAAACTTCGTTAATGAGTAGGTACTTTTCAGGTTATACACTTTTGCAGGTACGTACAAATTTCACTCAAATGCGTTTTTACTTTGTAATGCTATCCTGTGGAGAAAAACATACAGGTACTTGCAAACCATTCTTAGGGGTTCCCTTTAAGACTTAAGATGCTGGGGGGGGGGGTGCAAGGTCCAAAGTACCAACAGTTCACGCTTACCTGCCCTGCTGTTCAAGAACAGCAAAGAGTGCCCCTGGAATAAGGCTAGTTCAAGGTAGGAAAATCAGGGGTACTAAAGCAAGGTTCCTACTTATGCAGATTATTGGTTGGCAGAAACTCATCATATCACAAAAGCTCACTTAGAGTCCTAAAGGAGCTAAAGAAAAACCAGGAGCAGAACATTCATAGATACAACTATAATATATGGACATATATACAGACATTGTTTTTGAATTCTTGTTTATATCATTTTTATTTGTATTTTATATGGAGAAAAAAATTAAAAGGAAATACTCAAAACTCACATTCTCATATTACAAAATCATAATTTATGCAACATAACCCAAAGATAAGTCTCTGACCATACAACCTCACATACACTCATTCAATACCCACTAAAACAGAAATATCAGAAACCTAAGACGTGTCTTAGCTCTATGAGGACCTATAAGAAGCAATCCAGTTTCTTTTTAACAGCACAGGTTGTTTTTTTCCGAAAAATGTAGGTCTGTATATATGTCCATATAATATAGCTGTATCTATGGATGTCCCTGTGTTTTTTTCTTTAGCTCCTTTAGGACTCTAAGTGAGCCTTTGTGATATGATGAGTGTCTGCCAACCAATAATCTGCATAGGTAGGAACCTTGGTTTTGTTTCGTTAACTGCCTTGGAGTGTCTGGGTGCAGCGTTGCTGGACCGCTTGGTAGCCTTGCATGCTACACTGTAGGGAAGGGGGGCACTGCACCCAGTATTTGACCACTTCCTTTAGGAAGTGGGCATAACCCTGTCCCAGAATTACTGATTCCACCAAAGTCATAATGGTGGAACCTTTATTTCATGGAGCACATCAAGCAGCCCACCATAGGAGTGTGACTGGCCTAGTAGTCCACCACGCCTCCTTGCGTATCTAATTACCCACCTGTCCTGGTGCAAGATGGGCCTCAGGGCAAGGGGTGACATCTTCCAGATCTTTGGAAGCTGGGGGTTGCAAAGCAAAGGCAGCAGAGGCTTTGACGCCTCTGGCCTTGGAATGCAGACTCACTAGCAATTCTGCCAGAGCAGGCATTGTTTCTGACCTCAGAGCACATGGTCTCACGTTTGGGGGGGTGGGGGGAAGCAGAAACTAGTCTATGGTGGCAGGCTGAACAATACCAGTCAGCCAGCACACTAAGAGGCTGGTATTTTTTTCAGAGATGCATATCTTAATAAATCCACCATTGACCTCCGTGTGTCTTTATTAAGACAAGGTGTTTTATACCAAACACAATAGGTTTCAGTGAAGCCATCATGTAACTGGGGAACTCATAAGGACCAGTACATATAATTAAGATGGCTTCCCTGTTTCGTTTACTATCTAGTAATTGAACTAGAGCGCACTGGGGCATATCTGCTTAGGTAGATAAGTCCTCACATGTAATATAATTAAGGCTTCCGGTTTTCAGTTTTTACTGATTTTTACAGGTAAATACAGGCAGAAAACAATGTGTTTCCCGTCTGTATTTACTTTTAAAAGCGGAAAAATACTGAAAATGGTGCTTCTTGTGAGAAACTCTCCAAGCTGTCTTTCATGAATTCTGAGCGAGCAGACAGCATGCAGGGTTAAAATACAGGATGCGATTTCCTTAAATACAGGCATATGTTAACATATGTTTGTAGTATGATGCGAATACGTACCTGTGAGTGTAGTCTTTTGTTATACGTGGCTGCTTAGTTTCCTAAAACGTGACAGGCATCCATGTTTGAGTGCACATCGAAGAGTTATATAAACTCAGAAATATACAATTTTACAGCTATATTTATTCTTGAAACACAAAATAAATATGGATAAATACCAATAAGATGGCAAAATATAAATATGGATAAATACTGACGGAAATGTTAAAAAAAAAAAAAAACATAAAACCGGGAGCCCTAAATATAATGCACCCTGCCTTGGGGCCATAAGACCTGCTGTAGGAGTGACTTGCATATATTGCATTCAGTGGCAGTTTGCATG
This sequence comes from Lissotriton helveticus, assembly GCF_964261635.1. Classification (NCBI taxonomy): domain Eukaryota; kingdom Metazoa; phylum Chordata; class Amphibia; order Caudata; family Salamandridae; genus Lissotriton; species Lissotriton helveticus. The sequence continues at coordinate 246,486,743 of NC_136070.1, read as the reverse complement.
ACTTTGGTGGTGGGTGCCTTTGGGTGGTATAAAACATGCTGCAGCCCTTAGGGCATGGGTACTAAAGAGGATCCCTAGGTACCAGGGGTACCATTTACTAGTGTTTTGCAGAGGTGCTAAAGGTCTTGCCAAATTGGCAGGAACCCAGTGCACTACAGCCAAAATTGCATCCGATATCAGACAATAAGTGGGGGTGGCCATGTAAAAATTGGCACTTTCCTACTCAAACTATTTAAATATCTGCCCAGCATGATTGTTCACTTTACAAAGTCCTTTAACTTTGCAGTGCAAAAAAGAAAAGTAAATGCCAATCACCAGGATAAAAGAAGCGATAATTTGTAAGAAGACATAAGCTAACATTTGACCTCAAGTCTTTGAACACACAGCAAATGTCACCATAAGAAAACCGGATTTAAAGGCATCTTTATTACTCATTCACTTTCTGAGTGAGCATAACCTTAGTTCTAAGCCAGATCGAGCTCTCTCGCGAGACCCGGCCAGTAGGCCGCATAAATAGCTTGCCCTGAATTACCGCACTCTTCATAATGAGTAGGTAAGCCGATTTATCGAGGCCTGTTCAATTCATAAGTAGTGGAGAGCCCTTAGTTATGGTCCCCTCATGTATGCAGTCTCCTAGGGTGGATGTTACTTCATAAGGGTCGTTGATAGCAGCCTTGGCTATCTCCCTTTCCTTCCTACCCTGCTAAAACCATTGTAATATCAACTGTATGTGTCTGATGTGGATCCAAATAATTTCTGATGATGCATAAAGGCTGCTTTATGTTCAACATGGGCTAAGCTATTTCCTGCAGGCTGGTCTTCGTTCTTGGGTTCTTGCACCTCTCAGACTGAAGGACTGCGTGCCAAGGCCACAGTCAATCAATCAATTCTTACTTTATTCGGTTATAAAACAACCATAAAAGTACAGATAAAATCACAGTTAAAAAAAGAAAAACAATACATATCAAATTCATCCAATGCACCAAGGTCATCTCATCATATTTCAGAATATAATAGATTTCAAAGATTTAAAAACATTTTTTAAAAACGAAGAAATCTATACAATCGTTAAAATATTATCAAGTTTCTGTACAGCTAAAAAGGCAGGGCGACAGCGATTTATTTCCATGGTCTTCAATAAGGGAACAACCCATCTTCGTCTAGGAATAGAATAAAATTTACAGAATTAAAGAATATGTATATCTGATCTGACAAATCATCACAAGGACATTTATTCCGATTTTTCGACCAATCATTCATGATGGGGAAGCTAAATGACCGAAATAACAAATTAAATCTAAAACTAGTTCAGAACCTCTCATAGTCGCTCATTTGTAATTTAACATGGCTGCATTTTACTGGAAATCACGATTTGCTCGTGCGCAACCACCGTTTTTCATCATTTCCGTGGTGGTTCTGCACTCATACAGTTAATTCATACACTTTTCCATCAGGACTTTCCTGGGGATGTTACACAGGGAGAATGGTTCATCATAATATTTTGCCAAACCTAAGTCAGTGAAAAACTTCTTCACATAACATAGCCATCCGATTTTAGCACCATTATCTAACCTAGTCACGTTGTTCACAATGGTTTAATCCACATTCCTCGGTGGTCCAGATCCTGTGCCATAGCAGTACCGGGGCCGCCTTTATGATGTCTTCTAAATACGGTTCCCCGAGTTCTGCATGGCAAACATATGTGGAAACACTTTTTGGAACGGCTAGGAGGTATTTCATGAAGAGGTTTTCCACCACCTGTAGTGATTTTGCATTTGCATATCCCCACAATCCTGCGCCATATGTCGCAATTGCTACGCAGGTAGCTTTATATACTATTAGCATCTCCCCAATAGGTTTCCTGCCAATTTTTTTACAAAATTTCTTTAAGGCCATTATTGATTTTGCAGAACAATAACTTTCTGGTCTTGATTGTGTTATTCCATAGACCCGTATGGTCGTACAAGACTCCTAGATAAGAAAAAGTTGGGGTAAAATCAACTGGGGAAGAACCGATAAAAATTGCCTTTCTCTTTTTATGTGCACCCGAGCCACAGGTCATGGTAAAGGTCTTTGAACAGTTTATCCTTGGGGCCAAACCTATCATGAAATCTGCAAAGGAGGTGACTATACTTTGCATGGCCAGTGGAGTTCTGGCCATCAAGACTGCGTCGTTGGCATACAACAGTGCTGGGACTGATCTTTTCCCCGCCATCGGCAGATCCTTACACTCCCTTAGCAATGTAGTCTCCACATTAATGTAAAGCGTAAAGAGAAACGGAGCCAAGGCGCAGCCCTTGTCGTACTCCCCTAGCGATGCCAAATGATTCTGTGCACTCATCATTTTTTCCGTGTCTAACTCCAGCGGATGCACCTAGGTACAGTTCCCGGAGGAAATTAATAATTGATGTATCTACCCCTAGTTCCATTACCAGCCGAAGTTTACTATGTGAGACGCAATCAAATGCAGAAGTTAAGTCTACAAAAATTAAAAACACGCGACCATCCTTGGCTTTTATATATTTTTCTATTAGGATATGCAAGTTCAAGCATTGGTCAATGGTACTGAGCCCTTTCCTAAAACCATATTGCAAATCACTGATTATTGTTTTTTCATCAGCCCACGTTTGAAGCCTATTTAAAATCACTCGACCAAAAACCTTAATGGTGGAGTCCAGAAGCGATATTGGGCGATAGCATTGACAGCTTGCTCTTTCCCCCGTTTTAAATATAGGTACTATGACCGATTCACACCAGAAAGATAGGAGGCCATTCCGAAACGTGGCATTAAAAAGTCGGGTGAGGATCGGGCCCCAGAGACCTACATTATTTTTATATAGATCCACCGGGACCCCGTCGGGGCCGGGTGCCTTGCCTCCCAGGCTTGCGTTAATACTGGCATTCACCTCCACTACGGAGATACCTGGAACCAAGATGTTCTTTGAGTGACAGTAATCTCCATTTATATTATCCTGTACTGGGCAATCTTCCTCTTGACTCTCAGCAGAGTATAGTTCTGAATAATGCTTCACACACTTTTTCTCAGTTATGGCTACTTCTATACTGGCTGAGACATTATAATTTAGAAAAGGGGCATTAACAGCTTTCCAAAAAGCTGCAGTATCTCGGCTTGAGGATGCTTCGCACAGAGAATCCCATGCTTCTTTTTTAAAGATATCTTTTCTCTTTTTTAAAGTCTGCTTATAGACATTTCTACGGACCTAAATTAGAGTGCTATCTTTAACTGGGGCATTTAAAGCATATTTAAGGTTTGAATAGGCCTTAGTACAAGCCGTATCAAACCAGCTTGTTTGGATCTTTTTAACACCTTTTGTGTCAACCCATAGGCCTGATTGGCTATATTCTCTTCCCTTTTAATATATAAAACCAAGTGAATATTATAGTATGCCTACAAATCAGAGTAAACGTGCATGCACCTTAATTGACTAGTTGCCAAAGCCTATAGGAAGATGCCTTTTCGAACAAATGGGTCACCTCCCTCTAAATGTTTGGTGACAACTTTGAATCCAAAGAGTGAGTTGGCCTAGTTTCTGAAAACAAGGTAGCTCTCTTGCCAATTTGGAATTTCTTCAAATAAAAGCAAAAAATAGGGATAGATCAACTTGGCTGCATTCCCTAAAGAAGTAGGGAATGTTATTCGGATTGAGCAAGAGACATGCAGAAGCTGCAACAGAAAAGAATGTAAGGATGCATAGTGTGTAAAAGGTCCTGTCATATTTTAGTATAGTGTCTGCAGGTCTAGCTGTTTGTACTGCTGTGAGTATTTAATGCATGAGACCTTGCTAGAGGGGAGACTTGTACAGAATGTCCCAAGTTACCAAAGATTTCAGAAGAGTGAAATCCCTCTTAGTAGGGGAAGAGAATGTGATCAATGTTAACCATTGAGAGGGACAAGAAGCCTTCGTAGCAGTCTGCCCACAGCCTCTCTAACCTTGTATTGCCACCGTGGCCAGACTGATGCCCAAACATATAGCCCAACTCAAATGGTGTTTGGACTGGAGTAACCTCTCAAGGTAACTTCACTGTGCCCTGGAGACTAGAGTCAGGACAGAACAGAGCCTGCTGACTTGAGCCTGTTCCAGGGCACCTGCACTTCATTTGAGGGTCTCTGGGTCTCCCTGAACTGGGCCTAAGCTACCACAGAGTTCTAGAATGTGCTGCTGACCCTTCCGGGGCCACTCCACCGCCACCCTGCGACCAGCTTTCATGACTGTCAGGCGTATCCAGTATCTTTCATAGATTCACATGCCTGAATCCTTCCCCGTCGCCGAGGCAGGAGTCCCACGGTAAATAAAGCAGTGCCAAAGGTAAATGATAGTAGTAGGTCCTAAAGAAAAAGGCCTGAGGCCTAGATCCTAGTAGCCTATCTACATCATTATGCTGAAAAGACCAAAGTCTTTGTCCCAACCAATCAGCTATTAGCACCCTCTCTGCAGAGCCCGTTCTCCTCAGATTTTCACCGCACATCGTGTGGAAGGGAGTCTCCCTGAGTGCCACTCAGTTTATCCTTCAAGATGTTTGACAAGAAGGCCTTGCTCAAACCCTGCAGAACCTGCGACAAAAAGAGGGTCCATGTTGATTATCAACATAAGGACTGCATTTACAGCCTCTACCCTAAGCATGAGGCAAAAGATTGTGTAATTTGCTGTGCCTTTCCTTCTAAGACTCTAAGGGATAGGGAGGCAAGAGTCCTGTTGTGGCTAAAATCTTCTTTGACCGAAGATGATGACAAAGCCCCGATTTCCAGCAAGAGAGCTAGATCTCAGGACAGTTCTTCAAGTGTGGGTAGGAAACATCTTAATTCCTCCCACTCTACTTCTGGCCCTTCTCAGAGGTCTTCCTCTGGGCCTATGCAGTCTCCACAGGCTACAGCTCTCAAGGCCTCTAAAGAGGAATTTTCCAAAACTGTGTAAAAGCTTCTCAAAATCCTTGGCTTTACCTATATCGTCAATGATTTCGGTCACGTCGTCGGCTCCTACGGCGACGATATCTACTACTTCTATCACTTCTCCTATACGGTCTACAAGGGTTTCCATTGTGACTAAGAAGACAGTCGCCGAAGGATCGTCGACGAAGGCCTCATTGACTAAGTCTTAATCTAAACGCTCATCGACTAAGGTACCATCGACTAAGCTTCCATCGACTAAGCTTCCACCGTCGACAAAAGTGTAGTCGACGAAGACGCAGGTACCTACTGTGCCGACTATGACTGTCCCATCGACGATGAGCCCGTCGATGATGATTCCGACGACGATAATAAAGAGTCCATCGACGGTAACTCCATCTACAGTGATCCCGTCTACGACCATACCATTGACAATGGTGATACCTGCTCCGACTCAGGCTTTAATGGAGTTCACAGCTTATTCAACACCAATTTCATCAAGAAGTTTTTAGCTTAAATCGTTTCAAAAGCAAGAGTGTTTATATATTTTCCCTCTGACTCCAGCTCACCTCCTAGAAACATATCCCCAAGAGGAGAAGGATGATTATGACGATGAAGGACCTTTTGGAATAGCTAGTCATCCTTCTGAACTGAATATCAAATGTCAAGAGGAAGATGAAGATGACTATAATGAGCACTACTACCAAGAGGACATTGTTGTTCCTCATCACACAGTATACCAGAAGCACTCTCGGCGTTCGGACACCAGCCATCTGCCTCCTAACCGTATACAGGACTTGCAGGCCATGCTAGCTGATTATAGGCAGTGGTTTCCCCCGAAACAGGTTATTTCGCCACCTCAGCCTGTGGCGGTTCCAGATCCTTTTGCCTCCTGAAGCTCCGGTACCAATGTCTCCAGTTACACAGCCTCCTCATGAACACCAACCTTCTCAGCCTCCTCAAGATCAGGACACTTCCTCTGATGAGGAAGTTGAAGAAGGTGGACTGCCAGAAAATCCTCATTTGGATCCATGGGATTCGTATATTATCCCAATGCCTTTGCCACAAACTCTTACCATCTGACTCTCCACCAGAATATATAGGTGGATTTCATAACCTCATGCAGCGGGCTGCTACTAGATTTCAACATCCAGTAACGGTGGAACAAACAATGTTTCCTACACGATTTTAAAGAAGAGTCCAGGAAAGTTACCAGAGCCGTTCCTTTTATAGATTATATATGGAACGAGGGTATCAAGAGTATGAAAAACCCTGCGTCCGTGCCTGCAGTGCTTCCGCGGATAGATAAAAAGTATTGTGCTCTGGCCAATAGTTCATCATGCCTCATCGGACACCCCAGGCCGGATTCTGTCATTTCCCAGTCTGCCCAGCAAAGGTCTAAGAATCCGGCAACGCCTATAACTACACCGCTGGACAAAGGATGACGTCTTGACCGGATTAGCAAAAGCTTTCAACTATGGCCGCTGCTTCCATCAGGACAGCTAATTCACTAGCGATCATAGGGCGTTATGATCGCCAAATGTGGTCTGATATGGCTGGTCTGATTGACCTCATTCCAGAGGAGAAAAGACAGGAAGCACGAAAGATTTTGCTGGAAGGAGAGCGAGCAGCATCAGAAACTATCGATTGCGCTCTGGATATTGTCAACACAAATTTCAGACAGTTGGCTGCGGCTGCAGTTCTCAGGCGCCAGGGTTGGCTTAAAGCCAACACCTTGTGACCAGTCTAAACAAAGATATTAGACATGGCCTAGGACGGCAAATCATTGTTTGACAAGCACATAGACGAAGCCCTCCAAGCAATCAAAACCAACACGGACACAGCAAGATCTTTGGGTTCCCTACAATACAAGCGTGGAACATTCAGAGGCGCTAAGGTGCATGGTTATTCCTCTAAAGGTTACCATACGTAACAGAACAGGCAATATCAGCCCTAATATAGGCAAAAATACCAATCATCGTACCATCAATCCAATACGGCTGGTTTCTCTCGCCAGGGAGGTCAAACGATCCAACAACCAAGGGCGAGACTCTGGCAGAAAACAGTGAGTTCAGCAGGGCGCCAATCACATCTCCTCCTCTCCCCGTGGGCGCAAAAATGTAATCATTTCTGGACAAGTGGCGAGAAATTACATGCGACAAATGGGTTCTAGACATGGTAAAGAATGGACACACCCTAGAATTTGTCAACAAGCTACCTACCACTCCGCCAAGAGGGACCCCCTCGTTTTCACTTATTGTTCAAAGAAGCTTGTACAATGCTCCTCAAGAATGCTATAGAAAAGGTCCCAGTACATCGGAAACGGACAGGTTTCTATTGTCACTTTTTCCTAATCAAAAAGAAATCGGGGGAATGGTGACCAATCCTGGACCTTCATAACCTGAACAGATTCCTAAAAAAACAAGGGTTTTGCATGGTCACCCTCTCAGAGATTCTAAGTTGCGTGAACGAGGGAGATTTTATGGCTTCTCTGGACATAGACGACGCTTACTTCCACATCCCAATCCATCCCAAACATCGCAAGTATCTCCGCTTCACTGTGGCTGGCGCCCATTATTAGTTCAAAGTGCTCCCGTTTGGGCTCAAATCGGCTCCAAGGATCTTCACAAAGTGCTTGCCCCTTGTAGCAGCAACGGACGATCCCGGGAAATCCAGGTATTCCCGTATTTTGACGATTGGTTAATCAATGGTCCTTCGGAGCAAACGGTAAAGACTGCCATTTCAACATGTTGCCATCTCTTCACCTCTCTGGGGCTAACTGTGAACAAAAGCAAATCCCAGTTACAGCTGAGGCAAATCCTGCTTTTCCTAGGAGCTCATCTGGACACGATCCAGTGCAAGGCATTCTTATCTCACGAAAGGCAACTTTGTCTTCAGAAGCTAGCACTTCGTGTCTCAAAAAGAAAGTCAGTTTCTGTTCGCATGTTCGCCTCACTCCTGGGGGAATGTGCTCTTCGGCCATAAATTTCATCCCCTTGGAACGACTCCGAATGAGACCTTTACAGGAGGAACTGCACCTTCAGTGGCAGCAAGCGATGGGTTGTTTCAACGACATCAAAATCAAGCCACACATGGTGGATGCTCTCCACTGGTGGTCACAGATAACCAATTTGGCAGAAGGACTCTAGTTCATACAAGATGCCCCAGATTTCGTTCTGAAGGATGGGGAGCACATCTTCAAGATTTACAAATAAAAGGCAAGTTGTCTCAAAAGTACAAAACGACTTATCGACAGCCTGGAGTTACGAGCAATCTTCCCATCCTTACAAGCTTTCCTCCCACGGATTGCAGGCTCATCGGTACTAGTTCGAACAGACAATACCACCAGCATGTTTTACATGAACAAGCAAGGAGGGACAAGATCGGCAACGTTGTCAAGAGAGGCTCAAGAGTTGTGGGAATGGGTTACACTTCACAACATAACCCCCAAAGCGGAGCATGTCCGAGGCCTCCACAATACCCGGGCATACACGCTCAGCCGGTCATGAGTGGAAGTTAGAGCACACTCAGTTGGACAGAGTGTTCCAGGTTTGGGGCAAATAGACATTGGATTTGTTCGCAACACAGCAGAACCAGAAATGCCAGTATTACGCCAGCAGGTATCATCAACAGGGGTCAAGGGGGAATGCCCTGTCCATGCGATGGTCAGGGATTTGTGCTTACGCTTTTCCCCCAATCCCTCTAATACCAAGGGTGTTACACAGGTTGAAGTTGGAGGGCTGCTGTCTCATCATGATTGCCCCCCGGTGACCACGTCAGTACTGGTTCCAAGAACTTCTGTTGCTGTCCCAGGACCAGCCGATACGTCTTCTGCCAATACCCACAATGCCGTTGAGGAACAAGGGGCAGGTGCTTCACCCGACCGTCGGTCTCTAAATTTACACGCATGGCTCCTGACTTATTAGAATTCAAGGACCTTGATGTACCTCAAGATTGTCGTGACATCTTAGCTAAATCACGAGCTCAGAGCACGATTAAGACTTATCGTCTTAAATGGAAGAGATTTCGCTGTTGGTGTGAAACTTTTAAGGTTCACCCGATAGAAGCTCCTGCAGAACGAATTCTTCCTTATCTGCTACATCTGGCTAGGTCTGGACTCGCCTTTCATTAATGAAAGTCTATTTAGGCGCTCTCTCCAGATTCAGGAAGGTTGATAAGATTCCTTCATTATGTTCATCCTCCTCAAACATGTCATGATGTCTTTTCCGAACTTTCACCCCGGTGAGGCCTCCTCCACCGGAGTGGGAACTTAACATGGTCCTCATGCAGTTGATGAAACACCCATTCGAACCCATCCACAAAGCCGAACTCAAATTTCTCACATGGAAGGTTGCTCTGCTTCTGGCTCCTACATCCGCTAGAAGAGTAAAAGAAATTCAAGCGTTCACTATAAAGGAACCATTCTTGTATTTCTCTCAGGATTGTCACCCTCCGGACTAACCCTACATTCATACCTAAAGTACCGTCCCAATTCCACCTCAATGAACCGGTGAAGTTACGAACTTTCTCTCCAAACCCGACTACACCAGAGGAAAAGGACCTTGCATTCTCTTGACATCAAGAGATGTTTAAAATTCTAACTACAGCGAACACAAACCTTTAGAAAATCTGATCAATTGTTTGTGGCTTACGGTCAAGCCACACTGCGAACAGCAGTCACAAAAGCCACAATTGCTAGATGGGTAGCTTCTACAATCCATTTCTGTCATGACAAGCCTAACAGGCCATTGCTGAGGAAGGTTAAGGCCAACTCCACAAGAACTGTGGCAGTGTCTACAGCATTGTTTGCTGGAGTGAAGCTAGAAAATATCTGCTGTGCTGTGACATGGAAGAATGTCCACACTTTCACGAGACATTACTGCCTTCAATCTACATGTCAAGAGGATGCGGCGGTTGGACAGGCTGTCCTACGCCACCTTTTTCCATGAACATTTCCAGGTAACCTTTGTTCTCTTAATATTCACAGATATTCATATATAGGTATAGATTTATATATTTACATATAAGATGTACATGAAATTTAGATATCCTTGAGTTTATATAACTATGCATGTTTCTTTACAAATTTCTAAATCATGTTTTACATGTGAAAAGTTGGGTCACTATGCGTTGTTAATTCTTTATGGATGCAACTGGGAGTTTCAGTACAAGTCTCCCACCATCCGCAACAGACTGTATACTTGGCATACTGCTTGCTATTCTGATTCAAGCATGTGAATCTATGAAAGATACCCCAATACCGGATAAGAAAACAAGTTACTTACCTGTAACTTCAGTTATCCAGTATTGGTATCTTTCATAGATTCACATGCATCCACCCTCCTCCCCGGAAAGTCGGTTCTCTATTTAGGGATACTCATTTCCCACTTGTGCTAACGAAAATCTGAGGAGAACTGGCTCTGCAGAGAGTGTTCTAGAGGGTGCTAATAGCTGATTGGTTGGGACAAAGACTTTGATCTTGTTAGCATAATGATGTAGATAGGCTACTAGGATCTAGGCCGCATGCCTTTTTCATTAGGGCCTACTATTATCATTTACCTTTTGGCACTGCTTTTTTATTTACCATGGGACTCCCGCCTCGGCGACGGGGAATGATTCAGGCAAGTAACTTGTTTTCTTGTCCTCTCCGTAACTCATGAATTACCATGTTCCAGTCTCCAAGGCAAATTTTAGTCAATAACAATCCTCTCACGGATTGCCTAGTTGCCCTTCACCACTACAGACTGTAGATCTGGCCTTTCCTCCTCAGCCCAGTTCCAGACTACCTTTTAACCTCCAATTATACTGCTCGTCTGTCCACTTTCTCTTCATCTGTTTTCCTCTGTGTGTCTGTGCTTGGTTTCTCACACATTAATGCTCTTTGGTTGCCTTTAGACACTTCAATTTACCTGTCCCTCAAGTTCAGCACTACATGATTCCTTGCTCAATTTTTTTTCCCATTTCACTGGTTTTTAGTCTTGCCCATGCAATCTTGCATGTCATTTCTTCTCCTAGCACCCCTTTTCACCTAGTGGACCATTGCAGTATTTTGTGTAGTAATTTTCAAGAAAATTGAATACTATACTTTTATTTTTTTTAAATTTTATTTTTTATTTTTTTTCCCTCCCTAGAAGAAGCCAGTAGAAAAGATTTCAAGAGAACCTAGCTTGCAATGGCCTGATCTTGCATTCGTTGAACCGATGGAAAACAAGAATACGACACAGAAGATGCAAGAACCCTCTTTTGCTCCTCTGAATTTTCAGTTTCAGCCACTGGATGGTATTTCAACGATTAAATTAAATCCTATGACCCCTCACTCCACAAATGCATTTTTCAATCCTTGCTTTACCTGGAGTCCTGCAAAAACGTAAGTTCTACAAAGCCAAGTTTTTTTTTTTGTTTTTTTTTTGTGTGGTAGCTGTATTCTGAATGTTTGACTTTGAGCTGATGGAACTCTTCTTCTAGACTCAATCATGAGGGTTCCAGGCAAGAGTGCCCCTCTACATGGACTATTAAAACTTTAAGCTTGCTCAATATGTGAAAGCCACTTCAGCAGAGGCTATTCAAATACATTAACAGCAATATTTATATAGGATGTTATATTCCTTGATTTGTCATATTTGGGTGATCAAAATGGTAACTCTAATTAGTTTTTTGTTGGTAATCCAATAAGTGCAGATTGTAATTCCTCAGTTCTTAAAAGAATTGTGCTCTGTAAAATCTAAACGGATTTGAGTTTGATTCCATAATCTGGATAAGGGATAAAGAATGATGGTCTGCATGATGGGGGTGGTTTGTCTACCCACAGTCTTGAAGGATTGTATTTGATAGTTTAGGTGCAGTATTCTAAAATATTAGCAATTGTCAATCTGTGAACCTCCTCACTATTGCTAATGAAAGAGTGGGGGCTCATCGTAACATGCATGTATCCGTCCCCACTCCTCGAGCATCCTGCTTTCTTGGGTGATTAATCTACATTTGAGACAGTTTGCAAAGGGTTTCAGAGCTGGGACTGACTCTCTTATATGACATTTGTTTTTTTTAACTTTCATTTGTTCGACTCTCTTAACGAGAAACTGTAAATTGGGATGCGCAAACTCCTGCTCCTCATAAAGAATTACTGGAGTGTCGATTTGCAAGCTCTTGTGTTAACTAGGAAACAAAGTAAATCATGACTTAAGACCTATTGACTGTCTCCCTTCAACACTTGCCCTGCGACTGTGAAGCACCTTCTATGCTGCTCTTTCAGCCAAGGAACGAGTTGCATTAATCTTGCTTTTTCAAGCATATGACCTATTTTAATGAACTTGAAGACGTATATTTTCACCTGCTGTTTGAAACCCTCTGAACTTATTTAACTTCATCCCTTGGAATGGGGTCCATGAATGTACCTGCATAGTTTTAGCCACTTGACATGGTGTGCTAGATCCCTAACCTATCGTTCAGTTACTGTTTTCTTTCCGACTTACTAGGGAATGTAATGTATTTGGCAACTTGGAAAATAAAATACAAATGCTTATGTTGCTTTGCAGTATTTTCTTTTTGCATATGAGTAACGTAAATGTAAAATAATGGGACATGCCTAAAATAATATGGAATTTTGTCACATAATGAAATTCACTACAGTTATTTGAGGGTCACTTCATTTGCATGTATTTTAGTGAAATGCCTTTTCTTGTAGGGGTACTGTGACAAAAATATCTGATGCAATGGACGAAGGTGGGGATGTACCAGTTTGTCCACTCTCACCAGTTTCAGTTTCAAATCAGAGTGCTGAAAGCACAAGTTCTTTGAGCACAACAGAACCAGGTATTCTTTTTGTTAGTATTGTGGCGTCCAACAAAACTCACGTTGGATATTGGATAATGTTTTGGCCTAATTAAAATTGTGATGCGTTTTTGTTTCAGAGGGCCCATCTGAAGTGCAACAGAAGGCTGAGCCTGCGGCTGAACTGTCCATACCGGTTTCCGAGACTTTAGTTATAGAAGAAATAATGTCTAAGCCCGACGAAAATAAGCATGATGTTCCATACTTCAGGTTTGTTGGGATCTTGGTTGTGTCCTATGTACTGTAACGTCCCCCCACCATTATGATCCAGGTTGGAGCAGGGGTCAACATTTAACTATACCTGCAATGCTTTAAATAAACCTAAAATGTCTTGTGTTGCCATACATCCAAGCAGTAGTCCGTCGTCGCTTTGATATGCAGTGCAACTAAGTACAGTTTGGTGCCTCAACTAATGCCTGGTGTCTGATTTTTCTACTTAGTCCACTATATCATGAATTGGCAATGGTTTATTTTAAAAAAAACAATCTGGTTTGGTGGCATTTGGCGTTCATCCAGTGTAGGAAGCTGGCTCCCTATATGGTGCACTAAAATGAGCTACACTGTGCAGAGAGTTCAGGCGATACTTACTGGTTAAAAGGGGTGTTAAAATAATAGCAAATGCTCTCTTGTGGTAGTGTGGGGAGCAGTTTGGGTTTATCAGTCACTTGGCAACTTCTTGCAGGGCTGTTTTTCGGCACATGAGTTAGGTTTGGGGCAAGGTTCAAAGCAGCACCAACGGGTCACTTTGGTTGGCGCTGGGGCGCCTGGGTGCGGAAGTGCTTTTTAGCGTCCGGTGCCCCGTTTAAGTCTATGGGGAATGGTACCTGTTAATAGAGGCTGCAAGTGGGGACTGGGGGGCCAGTCAAGAAGTACCCATGTGGTTCAAGTCTTGATGGTTGAGGGCACACAGGGACGCAATCGGTTCACTCTAACTCTGGCTAGGGAGCTCAAGTGTAGTGATGCTTTGACCAGCTGGGTCCCCTGTTGAAAGGGCTCCTGGCTCTTGGTTCCTGCTGAAAGAGGCTGCAGGCGGGGCCTGGGGGACCAGTCTGGCCAAAGAAAGGTGGGTTAAGCTCTTGAGGGTCGCAGGACCACGTTGGCACAGGCGGCTCCCCCGAACACAGCTGCAGGACATGGGTTCAGGGGTGCTTTGAGAAGTCGGGTACGGTTGGTCACAGACTAACTCTGTTCTTGGTTATCTGGTGAGGAGGGAAAATGAAGCAGCAGGGCCACTCCCGATGCTGGCCTGGTGGATCCTGACGTCCCTCAATGGTAGGTCTTGCTTTGTGTTGTTGGAGTCTGGACTGGACTACCAACACACTGGTTGCTGCTACTGCTCAAGGACCCAGGATAGTTGTGCTGGGTGGCTTCTAGGGGTCCTGGCGGCTTCAAACCTGGCAAGGAGACAAACCTTCTGGAGCTCGAAGACCTTTCTCCTGTCGCGCTGCTCCTTTGGTGAGCCAAATAGCTAGCAACACGGTGGACCAGCAGATGTTTTACGGTACCTGGGCGAGATCTTTCACGGTTGTTGAGTTGCTGGACAGTCATTGAAGGGTTTTGGAGAGGGTGTTGACCAACTGGTGAAGTCTGTTCACGTGATGGTCTAATTGCCTGCAGAGTTTTGTGCCAATCTTTGGTGCAGGCCTTCAGTTCTCGTTCTCTCTGGTTCTTCTTTCTTCCTTTGTTCCCAATACTCTAATCTGATTTCCTAGTGTCAGGGGGCCACTTAAATACTCCATTTATGTGCGTTATGGGGAGTGAAGGGTAGTAGCCAATAGGCTATTTACCCCTGGGGTCACTACACCGTTAGATGACCACTTCCTGTAAGGAATCTCATAATTCCAGTGGCCCTGTCCTTAGAGGAAATTACTTTATTATGTTCTAGGTTGGGTAGGACCAAGGGAAAGGAGAGAGAATCTCTTGGAACCAAGATGTGAGTAGCGAAGAAAAGCAATGCATGAGCACCATTCTGAGCAAAGGCAACATTAGTTAAATGTTCAAACTAAAATCCTTCCATGTAAAAAAGCGTAATCCCACCAGATTTGGTGCTACTTTGCTAGATTAGAACCAGATGTAATTTTCTTTCAGGAAATCCCTACCTTCTCACAAAACTTGATTTTGCATGAAGCACAATCCTATAACTATTGGGCCACAGCCATTACAAAAACCAAAGGATTAGCAATCTTTTGCAAGGCACTCCCAGATCGTGGAGAGGTTAGATTTGGCAGAGGCCAAGAGTTGGTATATCGAAGTGCAAAGAATCCTAAATGGTTCTACCCTTGTCGTCTTGAACATTTATATGCCCAACCCCGTGATGGAATCATTCCTGTCTCCAGTCTTAAGAGATCAATTGAGTGATGTGAAGTGTCACCAAATTGTAGAGGGTAATTTTTATTTTTCGCCTGGGATTCTGAAATGTACAGAAACGTAAACATATACTCTGGAACTGAGTCCGTCTGCAGGGCTTAGGAAGGATCCACAATTTAGGTTACTTGATGCTTCGGGATACCTCCACCCCGACCAAAGACTGCTCCTTCATTTCACACATCCATGCCATATATTCACTGATGGACTATATTTTATCACCCACCCACCCACCCACCCACTCTTAAAAAGCATGAAAGGTCTCTGTCAGACATCTGTCTCCAATCAAGCTCATGTGTAAATAGAATGAGATAAAGGATCCCGGCCACAAGTTTGTCTGCTTTCAGATGCCGACTTGGCCTAATGCAGTGGTTCTTAACCTGGGGGTCCACGACTTCTTAGGAAGTTAAATGATAACAGATTAAAGTGCATATAAATGAAAAAAAAGTAAAATGTGCAATTTAACATTTTAAAACATTATGTAAATGTGAAATAGTAGTTACAAATTAAGGTAGTATCCTCCGATTGATTCATGGTAGCCGTGCAATGCCTCCAAGAATACTATATGAATAGGCCTCAATTGAATTTAGAGAGGCTAGAACCTCTTGAATTTAGAGAGGCTAGAACCTTCCCATTCAAATTTAGATTTAAAAAAAAATATCTAAATGAAATAAAATATTTCATCATTTATATATTTGTTTGAAGGCTTGTTTCCCTATTTTCTATGTGTTTACAGCTCAAAATACTGAAAAAGCTTACGCCGGGGTCACCGGCTTCTACGCAATGGGGGTCTTTGGATTCCAACAATGTTTTAGAAGTCCCTGAGTTTCAGAAATGATTAAGTAGGGGTTCACAGAAGCCAAACTGTTCAGAACCACTGCATTAATAAATCTGGTACACAGGGCGACACTGGTAAAGGCAATACAGGAGTTTTTCAATCACAATTCCGATATGCCCCCCCTTTACCTATTCCCCTCCCAGTCTTAATATGGGGTACATTTAAGGTGACCATACAAGGTGTAGCCATAAGTATTGAAGTGGAAAAGGTTAGATGTAGCAATCTGGCTCTTTATATAGTATACCAAAAAGAGGTATACTGTGCAAATAGTCCAGGTATCCCTTATAAGTGCAGAGGGGCTTCATCTAGCAATCCCAATGTGCTTTCGTAGGAGGTAGTGTGGTTGAGCAGCCTTAAGCTTTTCAGAGAGGAGTGTTGGCCGTCCGTAGTATACACAGTTAATAAATGAAACACAACTCAGTAAAGGAGATCCTCACCAATTTATACATTTTTTAAAATCTTTATTAGAATACTTGGCACCAAGATCACCACAATCCATTGAGTAAATTTCGAGAGAAAAATGTTTATAGTTTTTAAAAGTCGACACTTAGTACAATTTTCAGAGGTGGAAATGCTATCCTACAGAGGGGAAAAATACCTCGGAGGGAAGCCAGATTCGCCTACCAAAGACAGTAGGCTCTTTGAAGCTCCCTGCCTCGGAATGCTTATTCACAGGTCATCCTGTTCGGGTGTGTAAGCACTCTGCCGAACAGGCATTGTTCCTGATCTCCTGAGAGCGAGAGCGAGCCCTTGGGGGGGCTCAAACTAGCCTGTGGTGGCAGGCTGGTCAGAACCAGTCGGTCAGCTCACTAGTTATTATTAGGTTTTCAGGAGGCACCTCTAAGGTGTCCTGGGTGCATGTATTAATAAATCCATCACTGAAATCAAAAGTGTTTATTAATACAAGATGTTTGCTTACTGTGAAGCCATCATGCGGCTGTGGAATTCTTTTTTGACTAGTGCCCGGCACGTTCTTAAAATGGCTTCCCTGATCAATTACTGACAGTACACGTGAATTGACCAGCATAGGGGCATATCTGCTCGTGCAGATCTACCCCCACATGTTAGTATAGTGCACCCTGCCTTAGGGCTGTAAGGCCTGCTGTAGGGTTGTGTTACCTGCATGCAGTATCTGCTGGCATTGCACACTGGCTTTGTGACACATCATGGTTTCACTTTTGTCTGCACCTGGACACACAGCCTGCAATGGGAGTTTGCATGAGCTTGGTAAGAGGTCCCTTGGGTGGCATCATTCATATTGCAGTCCTTGGGGACCCTTTTTAGCCTACTTGCCCTAGGTACCAGGGGTACCATTTACTAGGGACTTACAAGGAGTGCTAAAGGTATTGCCAATTGGGGAAACAACTGTACATTTTAGGGAAAGGGACCTGGCACTGGTTGACCAGGTTAGCAGGAACCCAATACACTTCCAGTCAAAATTGCATCGAATACCAGGCAAAAAGAGGGGGGTGACCATGTCAAAAAGGGACACTTTCCTACACAAGATAAGGATTGATTGCAGACAGGCTTACTAAAGCTCTAGAACGACTGAATAAAGTAAACCGAACGCTATCCAGTTATACTGAGAAGTTTGCTAGAAGCGCAAAGAATAAATTGAGCAGAAAATTTTCTTAAAAGTGAGCCAATATTTCTATAAGGGGGGACAAAGTAGGAACGCTTTCAATGTAATGCATGTATTGCAACGGTCAAAAACAAAGACTGAGCATGGGAGAGTAACTACCCACAAACCTGTGAATGGATGCCACTCACACATAAGCAGAGGGAGGCACTTGAAAGTCTGAGTTTGACTAGGTACGTCGGATAACGTCTAGTTCGACAGGAATGACCTCCTGACTAGACTGTTTCCCCATCATTTTCTATTTGTTTCTTTTACCCCCACCAGGGCAAATTTAACCGCTCTAATTAATAAAAATGACTCATGCAGCAGGCCTCATACTTAGCATGAACCAAGTAGATTTAACAGTAGCAATAATTCATAGGTCCGGTAAGGATTCTGTTCTGGTCATCTTGACCAATCGCTCCGTTAAATTCTGATGCAAAACAATTCCCTAAAGGGCTTGCAAATTGCTTGGAAACATTATGCACCATCTCATTGACCTAGATCAAGTGGGATTTATCGAACAGCCAGGGCAGTGACGACAATCTTACTTGATTGAAAAAGCACAAAAAGGGAATCCTGGCAATGTTGCTTCGTTGAGAAGGCGTTTTTCTGGGTTGCTGGGAATTCTTAGAAGGGGGTTCTAGAAAGAGAAGACCAAATTGAAAATTAGATTTTTAGCAGAATACAAGGGTCCCAAAAGCATGCTTCTCCGCTCCCCCACCCCACATATAGCGGTATAATGCAGGGCTGCCCTCTCTCCCCTGCTCGGTCTTGGTAGCTGAGCCCATAGCCTTCTCCCTCTCTTCCCTCTTCCCTCTTCCCTCTCCCTCTCTCCCTCGCTCTGTGTCTGGCTCGCTCTGTATCTATCTGTCTCCCTCCAGCTTCCCGGGCACACACAGCCACCCCCATAGAGCAGAGTTTCTCAGAGTCTGCGATACTGCGGCGGTGTTTACTGACACACTTTAAGAAATAGTTTTTTTAAAAACACAGGCACAATGTCGGCAAGGTCCACGCGCGGCCAAGGAAGGCTTTGCCGAGCCGCTGGCGGCCTGTGGGTCGTACTATGTGTACCCGTGGTCTAGATGCAGGGGGTTGAGATGTTGCATTAAAGTTCAACAATTTGTGTTACAAAATGTGAGGCTATTAAGCCAAGCTTTCGTTGTAGGGGTGACTCTACTGCCCCCTTTGATCGCTATTTCCGTTTTAGCGAGCAAAAGAGCAATGGCAATAAATTTGCGCATCCTTTTTGACAGATTGTGCACATATCCCAACAAGGCAACCTCAGGCTTAGGGGCTATATCCAGTTGTCATATTTGATGATGTAAAAATGGCTCTCCAGTAATCCCCAACCTTAGCACAATTCCAGGTCACATGAGCAAAATCGGCAGGCGGCCCTCTGCGGCCCTCTGCACTTAGGGCCCTTGTGCAGTCGGTTGGGGTTGATAGAATACATTTTTGCCGGGGACATATAAACCCTCCACAAATTTTAAATGGACTAATTTATGCCTACTGTTCAGGGAGACCTCATTGGTCTGAGTACAACAAAAGTACCAGTGGGATTCCTGTACTGGGAGCCCAAGGTCCCGCTCCCATGCCTCACGGATCTTGGTACCCTTACTAGGGACTAAAGACATACATGCGCTACATAACTTGGAAATTAGATGGTCCACCTCGTGCTTAATAGGGTTAGTGGCGGGACGGACTCTGGCTCCAATGGGAATTCCAGAATCTTAGCTCTGAACACCCTACAAACCATAGGCAAGAATAAATTGGTCCATAAATGTTGCCTCACTAAACCTCCCACCATCTGTGCTAGAGAAAACATGACCCTCCGGGTACAGGTCTCAAATCTTGTCTAAGGAATATGAAGTGAGTGTGCGTTGAGCCAGTTTTTCCTCTGTAATGGTAAGCCATGGGTTATTGATGATGGGGATCTCAGAGGAGTATAGAGCCCACCCTCCAGTCACGCGTGCTACCTTCTGCCAGGTCCAGCTAGTAGTGGATAATGTTTGGATATCCCGGGGTTCTGTAGTAGGGGATCTCTGTGTATAGTCATAATCTAGTGAATAGTCCCGCCCATGAGCGTGGACCCCGGAGCAATCAAAATAGTCTCTCGTTGTCTTCTTCTGCAGTCCTGCATAGGCACTTAAGAGAAAATCAAAGACAAATAATGCAGCCTAAAACTACAAGGCTACACTGGCCAGCACTTCATCATGAAGTGAAAAAGATAGCCAAATAATATAAAATGTTATACACTCTGTAAAGTTTCACACCCAGAGAAACTCCCCTTCACAAAAATCTTTTGTCATGAAAGAGAGGAAGGGTTGGACAGACAAGCCACATAGGCTGCCATTATGTGTCTGGAAAAGGGATACCGTGCATTTAAGGAACTCTCCAGAGACCCTCGGTATCCTAGGATGCCCATCCAAAGGCCTTTAACTTTGTTATTTTTCCGGCTCCTGCTAGCAGGACCCTGGAGCATTGAGCTCTACCTTTTTGGGTATATCTTCAATTTTTTGAACTTTTCCAGTGTTTTGAGTGTTTCACTCGACGTCTGAGGTCTTCCTCTTCCAGTTGCTTTGTTTTTTTTACCAGTTTTGCCACCTCTATATTGTCGAAATGCCAGCTTAATTCGACAAGTGCCCTGAGTGTGGTAGGAAGAAGGCTAAATCTGACCCCCACCGAGTGTGTATACTCGGTCTCCCTTCTAGCCATGTCCCTGACTCCTGTGATATTTGTCACACTTTCTCCAAGAGGACCCTGCGTGACGGGGAGAAGAGTCGTCTCCAAGGCCTGGAGTAGAGGAGACATCAGGAAACGGGTGGGACTTCTGGGCATAGAGGAACTCTCTTCATCCTCTGCCCGTGCATCGGCCTCTGGGGGGCTCCCCAGTCAAGAAAAGGCCCAGAAAAGATACCGGTCGATGGCTTCGACGTCTGCGTCGAGAGGTAGGACTACCATCTGCTCCCGGTCGACCCAGGGCTCTGGTTCGAAGCAACATCGTCGTTCGGCGTCGAGGGGTAGGACGTCGAGACCTCGGACGAGGTAGACGTCGAGGAGTTCACTGGCGTCGACACACCATCGACGTCATGATGAATCCCGAAGAGGCAGGCGCTCGCCGTCGATGCGACGCCGCCATTCGCCATAAATGTCGACGCGATAATTGTCGATGAGACAGATCAGTCGAGGCGAAGACACTACGTCGGGGAGTTCGTTGATGTCAGGAAGGTCGACGTCGAGAAGAGACGTCAAAGATAGACGTCAAGGAGAGAAAAATCGAGAGGAGAAAAGTCGAGGTCTAAAAGGGAGTCAAGGCCCAGAACGGTGTCTAGTACTTCTGTGGTGAGCGTCTCATCGTCATCAGCGAGTTGCCAGTCGCGCTCGCGCTCAGAGGTCGGCCTCCACAGTGTCCTCCCCGAGGCCTGCCCGCAAGAAGAGATGAGTCCTTAGGTCACCGGACTCTGATTACTCCCGGACCTACTTGCCCTCAAGGCCCAGGACGCCTACTACTCATCCTCATCCTCCTCTTCAACCTCCTCTTCATCCTCATCCTCCTCTTCATCTTCATCTTCATCCTCCTCTTCATCTTCATCCTCCGCCGCCGCCACCACCTCTCCCACCTCTGCCTCCACTACCGAGCCCTGTGGTTCCGGCACTGTTCTGCAGCCCCTGGGGCCGGTGGTTCCTGCAAGGCCCAGAAAGCCCAGAAAGCCAAGGACAAGATCCAGAGGGAGGCATCGCTCTCGCAGTGGGCATCGATCCTCAACAAGGTCACGCCATCGTCGGCGGAGGGACAGGTCGCGGTCCAGGTATACGGACTCATCCAGTGACTGGAGATATTCTCCCACTTTGTCGGACTCTCCCTCAACGAGAGTCTCCCCAGTGGATGACATTGTGACTTTCCAAGATGTGCTGCTGAGGGGGGCAGCGAAGTTGGGGATCACATTGACTGTGCCCACCCCTAACACCTCCGTGAACTTTGAAACGTTGCAGCGCAGACACCTCTCTTGCCCTTTGGTGCCAGGACTGGAAGAACCGCCCATGAAGCTGTTTCTGACGCCGGCCTCTGTGAAGTCGGCGACATCGAGGCTTCAAAAGAAGTTCAGGCCTCCGGATTCTGATTCAGTATTCTTGAGAGCCGATCCTGTACCGGATTCTGTCATTGTGACAGCGGCCAAGGAACAGCATTCTACTGCCCCGTCATCTACGGATCCTCCGGACAAGGAGAGCAGGCACATGGATTCGGCAGGAAGGAAAGTCTGTAGTATGGCTGCCACTTCGATAAAGGCAGCTAGTGCATCAGTACTTTTGGGCAGATATGATCGCTCGTTGTGGGAGTCCCTGCAACAATTCATTGAGCTCCTCCCAAAGAGACATGAGGGAAGACTTCCAGGAGATTCTGAATGAGGGCACGATGGTCTCAAATCGGGTGATCAGTTCGGAGGTGGATGCCTCTCTCCTGGCCACGCATGGGTACTGCCATGGCATTAACTTGAGGCGACATTCCTGGTTGTGCCTTACCTCGCTTAAGCCTGAGGCACAGCAGCGGATTGCTAATTTGCCCTTTTCGGGAACCACAGTCTTTGGGGCTCATGCGGACGAGGAGATGGCCCGCATGAAGGCGAAAGTGGAAACGCTGAAGTCTGTAGGTTTGGAGAAACCGAAGGATCAGCGGAAGTCGTAACGTCCCTTCCAGAGGCGTTACTCTTCCCAGAGGTATCAACGGGGGCAAGGTCGCCAAGCTGGCCAACAGCAGCAACAGCAATACCAGCGACAACCCTTCCAGAAACGTCAGAGGGGCAGAGGCGGACAGCAGTCCTCCTCGGCGAATAAGGGCCCGGCTGGGTCTAAGCCCCCTCGTCCGTTACCCGCTCCATTGGGGGGGGGAAGTATCCAGAATTACTTGGCAGAGTGGAGAAAAATTACTCCGGACAAGTGGGTGCTGATTATTGTTTGCAATGGATACAGTCTTCAGTTTGTCAGCCCTCCTCCAGCTATTCCACCGGTTCCTTCGCACTACCAGCTGCGAGATCTCCAAGCGGAGGCCGATACCCTGTTAAGAAAAAGGGCGGTAGAAGACGTCCTCTGTCTCAAAGGGGAAAAGGGTCTATACTCGCGGTTCTTTCTGGTACGCAACAAGAACTGGTTCAGGCCCATTCTGGCTTTGCGACAAGCAAACAAATGGATTCGCAGGGAGAAATTTCGCATGCTGTCCTTGCACCAGATTTATCCTCAGCTGCAGCAAGGAGACTGGCTTTGCGCAATAGATCTACAGGATGAGTACTTTCATGTGCCCATTGCACGGAAACACCGGAAGTTCCTGCGATCCCTAGTCGGCACCAATCACTATCAGTACACCGTACTACCGTTTGGACTGAAGTCTGGACCCAGGACTTTCTCAAAATGCATGGCAGTGGTGGCAGGGCACCTGAGAAAGAACAAGGTGTTTGTCTACCTGGACGACTGGTTGATCAAAGCCTCCACCTTCCAGGAAGCGCAATTGCGTTTCAACAGGACGACCGTTCTGTTGAATCAGCTGGGTTTGCACATCAACATGTCCAAGTCCGTTCCGACTCCTGTTCAGTATCTGCAGTACTTGGGAGCCTCCATCAACAAATACTATCAGAGCAAGCGTGTCTCCTTCGGAGGAGCGGCGCTTATCGATCCTTCGGAAGGCTCAGGCTCTCCTGTCGGTTCCATCAATGACAGTAAGGATGGTGTCTTCTCTTCTGGGGTCGATGGCCTCTTTCATCTTCCTCACACCACATGCACGCCTTTACATAAGACCGCTGCAGGAATGTTTGGAGGATTTAATGGGACTAGGAACAAGGGAGCTGGGACGACAGGATCCAACTGTCTCTACATGCTCAACCGTCTCTAAGATGGTGGTGTTCGGCAGAGAATCTTCTTAAGGGGGTTCCTTTCCACAAGGACATTACCACACAGACTATTGTGACGGATGCGTCTCTCCACGGTTGGGGAGCGCATTCAGACCATCTACAGATCCAGGGAACGTGGTCCCAGGCGGAATCCATGTACCACATCAAGTTTCTGGAACTCAGAGCCGTTCATTTGGCACTGAAAGCCTTTCATCCGTCCTTCCAGACCAAACTCCTTGCTTGTACAGACGGACAAGACGACCACCATGTATTACCTCAACAAGCAGGGGGGCTCGAGATTCCGCGCACTGTCCCAAGAAGCGCAGGCGATCTGGCACTGGCTGTTAGCCAGAGGACTGACGATAACGGCGACCCATCTACCAGGTGGGCAGAATGCTCAGGCGGACGCACTCTGCAGGCTTGTTCAGGAGAACCACGAGTGGGTCTTAAACGACGAGGTGCTAGGAAACCTCTTCGAAAGATGGGGCACTCCAGACACTGATCTGTTCGCCACTGCCGAAAACCGCAAATGCCGAGACTTCGCCTCCAGGTTTTACCAACCGGGGACTCTGGGGAATGCGCTATGGATCAGCTGGTCGAACAGCTTTCGGTACACTTTTCCACTCATTCCCCTTATTCCGGCAGTGCTCAACAAGCTGTCTCAGTCCAGGGCGCGAATGATCCTCATTGCTCCAGAGTGGCCTCGACAGTGGTGGTTCACAGACCTGCTCCACCGGTCTTTCCAACACCACCTGCGGCTTCCATGTCGGCCGGACCTTCTAACGAAGTTCGGGGGGCAGATGGTGCACCCCAACCTCTCATCGTTGAGTTTGGCGGCATGGCTCCTGAGATAGTACAGTATGGACACTCTAACTTGCCTGACAATTGCATGGAGATACTCAAGGAAGCGGAGACCTTCCACCAGGACTTCCTATGCCTATAAGTGGAAGAGGTTCTGCATCTGGTGCACGTCCAAGAATGCTGATCTTACCTCCTGCAAGAAAGATGTCATCCTTCCTTATCTCTTGCATTTGGCTCAATCTGACCTTAATTTCCATTCTATTAAGGTTCACTTCGCAGCATTAACTACGTATAGGAAATGCCCTTCACAAACCTCCTTCCAGATTCCTGTAATTAAGGATTTTTTGGAAGGATTGAAGAAAGTGTTTCCTCCTGTTCGGCGTCCGTCGCCTTCATGGGAACTGAATGTGGTGCTGTCTCGTTGATGAAGGAACCTTTTGAACCCATTCAGAAGGCTTCTCTGCAGCATCTTTCCTGGAAGGCGGCCTTCCTTGTGGCCATTACATCGGCCCATAGGGTGAGTGAGATTCAGGCCTTGTGTTGCATGCTTCAAAGGTTGTCATGAGGACTCGCCCTAAGTTCCGCCTAAAGTGATTTCTGATTTTCATGTCAATCAGACGATAACTTTGCCTACGTTCTTTCAACATCCTTCCTCTCCGGCGGAGAGGTCTCTTCATTCCCTGGATGTAAAAAGGGTGTTGAAATTCTACTTGGATGAGACCAAGGACATTCGTAGGTCAGATCAATTGTTTGTCAATTATGGTTCGGTCAGGACTGGTCTTGCCACTTCTAAACAGTCCATTTCTAGATGGATAGTGTCCTGTATCCAATTGTGTTACCAAAAGGCTAACAAGACCTTGGGGGGTAAGCCTAAGGCCCATTCCACCAGGGGCAAAGCAGCTACAACGGATTTGCTTCGTAATGTTCCCATTGCAGACATCTGCAGGGCTGCCACTTGGAAGTTGGTCCATACCGTTGCCAAACACTACTGCCTGGACTCTGATGCCAGAGCAGACGCTCAGGTTGGGCAGGCTTCGTTGAGAAATCTGTTTGCACAGTAATAGTTTTATCTGTTTCCTTCACCGCTGGTTTGGTTTGTTGGGATGGGCTTACCAGTTTATTCACTAGATTATGACTATACGCAGAGATCCTCTACTACAGAAGGAGTAGTTTCTAACCTGTAATTCCAGTTCTGTAGTAGGGGTATCTCTGTTATAGTCGTAAGCGCCGCCCTCCTCCCTGGTGGATGAAATAATAATGTACTGAATGCTACAGGCCTAGCTTTATACACCTTCAAAAAGAACTGAAAGTAAAAGGCCTTTGGCTGTGCATCCTGGGATACCGAGGGTCTCTGGAGAGTTCCTTAAAGGCACAGTATCCCTTTTCCAGACACATAATGGCAGCCTATGGGGCTTGTCTGTCCACCCCTTCCGCTCTATCGTGACAAAGGATTTTTGTGAAGAGGAGTTTCTCTGGGTGTGAAACTTTACAAAGTGTATAACATTTTATATTAGTTGGCTATCTTTTTCACTTCTAGATGAATTGCTGGTCAGTGTAGCCTTGTAGTTTTAGGCTGCATTATTTGTCTTTGATTTTCTCTTAAGTGTCTATGCAGTACTGCAGAAGACCACTTAAGAGACTATTTTGATTTCTCCGGGGTCCACGCCCATGGGCGGGACTGGTCACTAGATTATGACTATAACCGAGATACCCCTACTACAGAACTGGAGTTACAGGTAATAAACTACTCCGTCTCTGGCATACCCCTGTGGCAGCACTGTAAGCAGAGGGGTTGGGAGCACCAGGTCTGCCTCAGGCCTAGTGTAGGGTAGCCACGCATATTAGTGGTACCCCCCCCCCCCCCCCCCCACCAGCCTGATGAGATGGGATTGATGCTTGCAGAAGAAACTATTGGGGATAGGGATGGGAATATTGCGAAACCAATACAGGAATTTGGGATGTGCTACCATTTTTATAATTGCGACTCTGCCAGCCAGCGAAAGGGGGAGTGTCAGCCAGCACTCCGCTTGCTGCTCTAGTCTATGCAATGCTGGTCCGTAGTTTAGCAGAATAATCTTTCTGTTTCTCTATGGATCTGAACGCCCAATTAACTAGCCGACTCAGCACACCATGCCAGGGGGAACTCCCAATCCCACAGAACAGCACTTGGCGTCGGGGGGGGGGGGGGTAAGTTTCCGACTTGCCCCAGTTTATTCCCAGACCAGAAAACCCACCAAATCTGATCTCTCTGATTAGCAGTTCCGAATTCTCCTGAGGATGGCGGACATAGAGAATATCATCCGCATGAAGGGAGATTAGGAGAGGACCTGTTTTGAACTGAAGACCTCTATGCAAATGTCGCTCATGAAACTATCGAACCAGTGGGTCCAGTTCAATAATAAAAAGCAGCGGGGAAAGTGGGCAGCCCTTCCTGGTGCCGTGGGTAAGAGCAAATGGAGGGGCAGTGGCCATTCAGTCTGAGCCTGGCGGTGGGTGCAGAGTAAAGCATTGCAGTGAGGTCAATAAACCCCTTGGAGATGCCCAACTTCCTCATAACTGCTAAGAAAAAAGCCCACTCCAAGGAGTCTAAGGCCTTTTCGGTATCAAGTAGTACGGCAGCCGCCGGGACTTTGGTGAGATTCTATGTATCACCGCAAATAAGTTATGCAGATTCAGGACTGTCGACCTGTGAGGAACAAAGCTCGACTGGGAAGGGGAGATAATTCGATCGAGCAGCAGGGCCAGTCTCAACTCAATCATCTTAGCAAGAATTTGATACTCCAAATTTCAAAGTGACAGCTGCCTGTGCGAGCTGCATAAGAGTGGGTCATTATCGGCCTTTGGGAGGAGGATTATTACTGCCTCATGTAGTGTGGGGGCAACTCCTTGCGTTCAAGTGCTTTGTTATAGACCTCAAGAAGGTATGGCGCTAAGATGTTCTTGTATGTTTTATAAAAGTTACCATAAATCCATCCAGACCCGGGGCAGTCATGGCATCTATAGCACTGATCATTTCCTCAGTGGAGAATAGCTCAGCTAAAAACGGTTGCACACCATAGCAATTTCTGCAAGTTATTCTTTGCGGTCCTCATCGCTCTGTGCCACACGCGTCGAGTACAAATTAGACTAATATGTTAAAAATTTGTATCGTATGTCCGGGGTGCCTATCGGGGTCTGTCCACTTGAGTAGATACAGGATATGTGTGCTTACCCGGCCAAGGGGGGTCTCAGAATTCGTGCTATTGTTTGGCCAGGTCTGTCACCCTCTCCGTAACACCGTGCAACTGAATATTTATTTAAGTGTGTCTTACGCTCCGCTGCTTCCCTAAACTCTGTCAAGAGCGTCAACCGGCGGCCGAGCCTACATGGATCAGTCCCCTCAGCCTGCTCCCTATCTAGTTGTTGTTCAATGCAAGCTAACATACCTCTCAAGCCTTTCAACACCCCAGCATGCTTAGAGATGCAGACCCCCCGCATGTAAGCTTTAAAGGCCTCCCAAAGTGTGGCCCATGAGCTCACCGATCCATTATTTCCCGAAGTTCTGTACGGAACATCTCGTCCATCAGAGCCTGTCCGGGAAACCTCTACTGTCTCTCACAGCCTTCGGGCCGGGGAATCCTAACTGTCAACACTACAGGGAAGTGATCAGAATACGTGCTAGGGAGATGTTGGAATGACTGATACCTGGTTGCCAAATTAGGGGTTGGAAGTTAATCTTATCGTGTCCAGGTGTCGTGCTGTACAGAGTAGTGGGTATATGCGGATTCTCCTGTGCGGCAGTGTCGCCACACGTCAACAAGGCCATGAGAACCGCACTGGTCCAACACTGCGCGTGCTGCTTTTTGTCGGAGTCAGACGTACTGTCACACATGGGGTCTAATAGGAGGTTAAGATCCCCACCCATGCGATGTAGCTCACATCTAATTGTATGAGCTGTACACATAAGGCACGTAGACACAAACCAATGCCATGCAGTGGCCCATCAAGTGTCCCAACTACCATCGTATATCGACCCTCACTATCATTGCGAACTCTGAATAATTGAAAGGGCAGCTGTTCATGAATCATTACGGCCGCGCCCCTAGCATATGTGCTATAAATCGCAAGATAGCGATGCGGTCCCCAAGCCGAGACAAAATTTGTGGGAGCGGACAGATTTTTTAGAATATAGATTTGGAGACATCCTGTGACTTGAGTAGAGTGCAGTTCATTGCTGTCATTATGTTAAACTACAGCCCCCCCTTCCAAAATAGCTGAGTATCTGAAAGAGACACGTTAGTGATAGACTCCTTACCTTAGAATATCCCCAGGCGTCAGACTGGATATGGAAAGTTTTGCGTAGCAGTATCCCTGCGCGTCTGTAGATGGCGTCCTGAGGCTCTGCGTCTGTCGCTGGCGTCATATGCGCTGAGATGAAGTCAGAGACTACTTGGGCACCACCCATGCGCGCTGGCGTCAGTTCTTTCTTTTTCACCGCCAGCAAGCGCAGATCCGAGAGAGCGGTACTCCTAGTCCATACATTTGACTGGTCTATGAGATTTGTCTCTTGTTGAATTCGACTTTTGGTACAGTAGGGATGCCCGGGTTTAGGTCCTGTTGGGGCTGCTGTCTGACCATGTCGATGACAGACCCGTTCAATGTGTCTCTTCTGCTTGGGGCACGTCATCTCCCCGAGACATGCCCTGATTGTCGGGCCATGGTGCAGAAGGCTAGCGGGAATGTTCCCGGAAGTTGTTGGGGGGCCCGGCACTCAGTACCGCGCCACTCTGCTCCCGTAGGAGGTCGAGGATTGCTGGTGCAGCCGACACCGTCGTTCTTTGGATTCGGGGACCGGTAAGTCCGAGCGCCGTTGAAGGCGAAGGAGCGGCGTCTCTTGGTCTTCCCCTCACCGGGACTCAGTGGAGGGGGCGGGTGGTTACTCTTCCACGGCTCCCTTGGGGCCTCCATTGTCGGCCAGGGGCCGTTTCCTTGTCCCATCGGTTCCCTCCGGAGCGCCTTTGGGCCCCGCGGACCCCTTGTGCGGATCTGCCCCCGTGCTGCCGCCTTTGGGCCTCGTTACGCCGGCCAGATACCCTGTGGCGCTGTTGGCTCTGGCCTCTGCGCCGCCGCCGTGGGCTCCGGCCTCGGCGCTGCTGTGGGCTCGACTCCAGCATTGGCTCCTGCCTCAGCGCTGCCGTTGGCTCGACATCCGGCCTTGGCTTCTGCCTCGGCGCTGCCGTTGGCTCGACCACCGTCCTCGGCGCCACCTTCGGATCTGGCGACTGCGTCTGTCTTCACATCGCCGGTGGATCTCGGTGCCGGGCACAGCGTCGTTGCCTCCAGGGCGGGTTTTATCGAGCCTGCCCTGCCTCCAAATCCGAAGGGGGGGATACTATGAGGGGTCTGAGGACCTTCTCACAGCTCGCTGTGAGGATAATTTGGACTAGCTTCCCAATATGGAGAATCCCAGCACGCTGGCCTTATCTCAACACCCTGATGCACTGTCCCCCTTCTCTATAGCTACGGAGGTGGTGGGTTCAGTCTGTGATGTGGCGTAGAGGAGTCTTCTACCCTACCCTCAATCTCCCCACTGCGGTACTTCAGCAGTGGCCTCCTCTACAGAGCCACAGCTACCCTTCAATAGCGCATTTTGAATGTAACGCAACTCTGTATGGGACACAGTGGCGCAGGTGCGGCCACGGTGTGTACGGAGGCTTGGAGAGTGCGCTCCCACGCGGCTGCCATGGGCAGAGATGCGGCGGGATTAATCATCCACTGTGGTCTTGACCCCGCATCCTCTATAGGCATAGCAGTTTTATGACGGCAGTGGGGGTCCCAAGACTGGCGGGCAGATCGGTCCACTGCCACCCCTACCTGTTGTCACAAGACCTTCCTAGACTGCTGTTTCAGTCCATAGTTTCAGGCCCACCACACGCCAGTGGGCGGCGGGATTCGCCATCACGATAGACAGGTGGGCTCTGCAAATGGTTCAAAGGGGCTACTCCTCTCCTTCGAGACTATTCCTCCTGCTATGCCACATCAGTACCACCACCTGTCGGGGGAATCACTTGACACTTTGCAAACAGGAAGTTGCGTCGCCCTTGACCTAGGGGGCCATCGAGCATGTTTTACCCAGTCCTACGGTTGGCCATGAGCACTTTCAGTTCCCTCAGTTCCCGTAGCCCCCCTTTGGGCCTTACCAGTGCCTCTCGGGTGTTCAATAAAGTTATGGCCGGGGACTCAACTCGTCTGTGCAGATCAGGGGTTTCAGCCTTCCCCTTGCTTGACGACTGGTTGTTGAAGGTGGACTTGCCCCAGGCTGTTATCTCCCACCTCCAGACTACAGCCGACCTCCTGCATTCGCTGGAGTCTTCCATCACCGTGATGAAGTCGCACCTGATACCCTCTCAGAAGCTCCTTTTCATCGGAACGGTTCTGGGTATGGAGTCGTTTCGGGATTATCCTCCCGAACAGCGAGTCCGGGGCATTCACGCTTTGATTCCAATCTTTCAGCCTCTATACCTGGTTTCAGTCAGGATGTCCCTCCAGCTCGTGGGCCTGATGGCCTCCTGCATCCTGCTGGTGCAACATGCCAGATGGCCTATGCGGGCTCTGCGGTGGAACCTGAAGTTTCAGTGGGCACAGCATCAGGGCAACCTGTCCGATCACGTCCAGATCTCAGAGGGCATTGCACGTCAATTGCAGTGGCGGCTCACGAATCGCGATAGGTCAATGGCAGATCTCTCTCCCTTCCCCAAACGGAGCACACAGTGGTGACGGATGCGTCACTCCTGGGATGGGGAGGCCACTTGGGAGAGTCGGAGATTAGTGGCCTCTGGTCTCCGGCGGAATCCTGACTCCATATCAATCTTTTGGAGCTTCGGGCGATCTGAATTGCACTGAAGGCATCCCTTCCCTCTATCTGGGGAAGTGTAGTGCAGGTGTTCACGGACAACACCACCGCCATGTGGTATTGCAACAAATAGGGCGGGGTGGGGTTGTGGACCCTATGTCGGGGGGCTCTGCGCCTCTGGACGTGGCTGGAACGTCAAGGCTACCTTGGTGTTTTAACACCTGCCAGGTTCTCTGAACGCCTGGCGGACAAACTCAGCCGCTGGTGCTTGGTGGATCATGAATGGCGTCTGAACTCTGACGTGGCGCAAGGTCTCTTTCTGCAGAGGGGAGAGCCTTGGTTAGATCTATTCGCCACTGAAGAGAACGCGCAATGTCATCAGTTCTGCGTGTTGGAATTTCCAAGTTGCGGTCTGTTGTACCCCTTTCCGCCTCTACCACTTCTGCCCAGCGTGCGGAAGAAGATTTGGTGCAGCCGGGCCCAAGTCATCCTTGTGGCTTCCGATTGGGCACGAAAATACGGTTATCCCGAGCTACTCAACATGACGTTCGATACCCCGATCCGCTGCCTCTTTGGGAGCATCTCCTGTCGCAGCAGCAGGGGACGGTCCTCCACCCGAACCGGTCAAGCCTCCGCCGCCATGCGTGGAGATTGAGTGGCGACAGTTGACTGCCTTCAATCGTCGTCCTGAAGTTTGTGATGTCTTTCTGGCAGCCAGGCATCCCTCCACTAAAACTGTATACACCTGCAGGTGGAACAAGTTTGTGGCATGGTGCACAGCTAAGGTTGTGGATCCCCTTTCTGAGGTCCTTCTGTTCCTTCTTTCTTTGGCCCAGAAGGGCTCTGCTCTGGGCACTATCAAAGGTGATCTTTTGGCCATCTCTGCCTTTCTACGGCTTCCATATCAGCCTTCTCTTTTTAAGTCCCCGGTTGTTAACAGTTTTCTCAAAGGCATTACACACACACGTTTTCTCCCTTTTGAGCCCCTTCATAACTGTCCTTTTACGTCTTCTCACTCTGAAGACTGCTTTCCTGGTAGCTATCACCACTGCCAGAAGAGTGAGTGAGTGAGCTCCAGGCTCTTTCTTCTAAACCTCCTTTCCTTTCTGTTCATCCGGACAAGGTGGTTTCACGGACCCGTCCTGCTTTGTTGCCTAAGGTTGTCACGCCCTTCCACATCGGCAGACCATCACTTTGCCCACCTTCTTTCCGCATCCTTCAAAAGAGGAAGAAAGGCTCCACCGTCTGGACCCAAAACGTGCGTGCTCATTATATCTGAGGCGCACACAACAGTTCTGGGTGGGTGGATGACCAGCTCCTTTGTTGGCTATGCGGGCGCAAAAAAAAGTGATTGGGCGGTGCACAAACGGACCATCTCTAGGTGGATCGTCCTGTGCATCAAAGCATGTTACTTGTGGGCTAAGGAGTAACCTCCTGTGGGGCTGCATGCCCATTCCACCAGGGCAACGGCAGCCACTAATCCTTTTGGAAGCAGTGTTCCCTTGCAGGACATTTGTCAAGCAGCTACGTGGGCCTCGCTGCACACGTTTACCAAGCATTACTGCCTTTACAGTCCAGTACGGAGAGACGGCTTCTTTGGCCGTTCTGTTCTCCATGATTTTCTGGTGTAATCTTGTTCGCAGACCACCACCGGGGTTGGCATTGCTGGGGTATCTACTCTAAGGTAAGGAATCTATCACTAATGTGTCTCTCTTTCAGAGTTACTACTTATGTAACAATATATCTGTAAGAGACATTAGTTAGTGATAGATTCCTTACCGCCCCTCCCATCCTCCCCGGATTGTGAACTGATTACAAGGGTTAAGGTCATCCCTTTCAGGGCCTTAGTTTTCAATGCACCAGTGGTCAGTATCTTACATGGCTCAGTGTTCCTTGCGTGGAAAGTTTTGTACAGAACTGATGCCAGCGCGCATGGGTGGCGCCTAAGTAGTCCCCGTGATGTCAACCCGGCGCATACGGCGCCGGACGCGGGGCTGCAGGACTCCACCTACAGACATGTAGGGGTACTGCTGCGTAAAACTTACTGGATCCAGTCTGACGCCTGGGAATATTCTAAGGTAAGGAATTCATCACTAACTAATGTCTCTTACAGATATATCGTTACACAAGTAGTAAATTGTGCAACTAGTTCAGCAGTATTAGGCTGTGCAGGTCCTGTTGAGCTTCCCAACACCTCATGCTGTGTCCATGTATTAGTCTTTTCACCAACTGGGGCTGCCATAACCCACATGCCTCTTTGTATTCTCTGAAACCCAGCCTATCAGTACACTGCTATACAACCAGGACATGCAGCAGAAGAATATGCTTATGATTTAATGCTACCACTGCCCCTCCATTGTTTTAACTTTGGATGCCACTTATAGGAGTTGAGGATGGTTGTTCTGACTTCATAATCTTTACTCAACAGATGGTGTTGCTGAGATTTCTTTCCCTCAACTAAATTTAAAAGTGCGAGAAATGGAAGCGAGATCTAGTGTATGTTAACCTTATCTTAAAGCATTTACTGTTTAAGAGTTTCACCAGTTACATTTTGGTTACAGGGATACTCTCCGATTAGAGATTGAAAGGCTGACCTCATTGTGTGTTCAATGGGAACAGAGTACGGAGTTGACTGATGTGGAAATTCCAGAGGATGGTAAGTCCCAGCAAACACTTAAAAAATGTTATAGTCCTCTTAAACCATGCCAATGAGGATCTTTTGTGAAAGGGTGATCTTGTCTTTTGTAGGTCCTCAATAGAATTTAAGAGCTGTTGCCACTGTGGTCTGTTAAAATGACTTCTCCATGGCAAAAGGCCAGTATTTCAAATAGGACAAAACCAATCTGCCTATTTGATTATCTTGATAATAGTAGTTCATCAAATATATTTGCAAGTTTAGTGTATATATGAAAGGCTCATCCTGTATGCACACGGATATATGCAGTAGACGTATGGAATGTTTGCAGTCATTTATTATGAGTGAATATATGCACACCTCATTGGGTTATTGCTTGTATTAAGATCCACAGGGAGTAGGGATCCCGGATAGGAGCTCTAGAGGCTAGAGAGGTCCTCACTGAAGAGGCTGGAAGGAATACGTCCTCAATAGACCAACAAAGTATCCCTTCTGGAACCAAAATGGTTCCTGCAGGAAACAAAAAAAGAAAAGGGATTTTTTTTTTCTTTTACAGTACACCAGTTATTGGCTGACCCACTTTTGCTGGTGGGAAGGGAAAGAGACCTTTTTAGGTTTCGCGTTAGCGAAAGACCTATTGCTGCCTAGTCAGCGCTGAAGGGACCACAGGCCGGGGCACGAGCGCCGATTGCATCTCGTGGACGCGCACGCATGCCCAGCCGTGCACATCTTTTGCTCTACATTCCACAATCACAGCGTCAGCCTCTCTCATTCACGCGCGCACACACAGCTACACTCACGGAAGCATGCGCACACACACACACACACACACACACACACACACAGGTAGACACGCACACACAGACACACACCCCCACGACTAAGCCCCACTTACCTTATCGCATCAGCAGCCTCAGCCGCCACTCCTGACTTCTGCTGCCACCGCTCCTCTGGGCCGGCCATCCACTCCGTGGGCGCATAAGAGGAAGTCCCGCCCTACGACAGCCGTGAGCGTGCACATCCCGACACCGGAAGTTCGGGAGAGTGCACGGTCACGTTGTATTTTTAGCAGACTTTTGCTTTTCTTCTTTGCCGCTTCTCACGCCCTGTCTTCTCGCTATCTGGCCGGTGCTTGCAGGAGGCTGCTGTAGCCCGAGGGGACTCTCCTCACACATCCCTCTGTTGACATAGTTCCTGCGCAGTGCGCGAGCTGAAACGCCGCATGCTTAGGGACTGCTGTGCTCGCGCTGAACCTCGGGAGACCCCAGGACTGCCGCTTCTCGCCTTCATTCTTCTATGGAAAACCGCTGAAAACTATGGGTTCCCCTGGAAAGCAGGTACAGCTATAACCAAAAATACATTCATATTCCGAAATAGTTTCCTACTTTGAAATCTTATAAACGCGTCTTGCGAAGCGGTTTCCTGGAGCAGAGAAAATGTTTTTAGCAAGTCCTTTCCGCTGTGGTTTCTTTTGAGACAAAATCCTAAAAATGTGAGAGATGCGAGTAATGCATATAGAAGAAAAACATGACTATTTATCTGGACAATTTCAGCTGGGAAATAATCTGTTTTATATACCGGGTGTGCTGCACAGAAATACTGCTCTGTACTTACGTTGTTTTGAATGAACTTTCATTGTAGTTCTAAACTCTAGCATTACTAAATGACTTTTATTGCAGGCAAATTCAGGGACGAGTTTAGCTTAATTCAATGTTGGTAATTCAGATTCCAGCACTATTGCAATTAAATAGAAATAAATGAAATGTGGTTTCATTGGTCACTAGATTATATTTATTCTTGATCACGATAAATGGGAAAAGTTGCTATCAGAAAGGCAGTTTTGTAACTTTCAAAAATAGAATTAGTGCACGTGCAATTGCATAATTTTTTCCACACTCTCGAAGCACATGTAAAATGTGTCCAGGTGAAACCAGGACTCTTCACGAAGAGCAGGTGAGTTACAGCGTGCGTTTAGTTTTGCTTAATGCTAATTTTATAAATTGCATAGACCACGAAACCACACACGAGCCAACTTGCTTAACACAGTCCGTTTTTGAGCTGAAGAACTGAAAAATGAGACCCACAAACTGTGATACCCACATGGGGCAAGTGTGTCTCGATAAAAGGCGGAGTCTCACGCCCGTTTTTCTTTTGTTGTAATCGGGTCGGTTTCTTTAATCATTATTCTTTAAAGTGTGAGAAATGTGAACTCCAACCTAACCCAATTAATTGTGCAAATTACTCGAACCTAAAATGAGTCTAAATTATGATCATTTATGTATATAGCAAGCATGACATCAATTCACCAAAATGCCTGGGGTAGCGGAAGTGACTCACTTGCCCCTTGACCTTCACTTTCTCACACACACACACACACACACACAAACACACACACACACACACACACACAACCTATATTAATTTAAGAGCATTTTTTAGGTCGAGCTGGCGTTGGAGCGCGAAGCGCTCCTGCCAGCGAGACTATAGTCACCTTCCTCCCTGTCAAGGGAGTAACAGCTGTGAACGAGCCCGATACAGACCTGGGCACGAGCTGACCCAGGTCTGTGAACGAGCTTCAAGGTTGAGCAGCTTGTGCACGTTTGTTGGACGTCAGGCGCTGCAAGCCCGCCAGACCAATTATCCCAGCATGAAACTCTACTTCCTGAGGCGCCACAAGACCAATTATCCCAGCAGGAGTCTCCACTTCCTCAGGCGCTGCAACAATTATCACAGCATGAGACCCACTTATCACAGCATGTCAACAGGCGCCCCAGGCTGCTGGAGCACTCAACTATAATTAATGTGCAGTTGAGTGCTCCAGCAGGTGGGGCAGCTCTCTGCATGCTGTGATAATTATCACTTTGGGGCCTCATGCTGTGATAATTACGCTGGCATGCTCTATTTGCAGCACTGAACATTTTCAAAGAAGGCGAAGCAGTGACATTCATTGGAGATACTCACCCTCACCCCCTCACGCCCTCACCCCCTCACCCCTCACACACCTCCTCACCCTCACACACCTCCTCACCCTCACACCCTCACCTTCACACCCCCTCACACATGCCCTTACCAGCACAGCAAAACACAACACAACACAGCACAGCAAAACACAACACAGCACAGCAAAACACAGCACAGGACAGCAAAGCACAGCACAGCAAAACACAGCACAACACAACACAGCACAGCAAAACACAACACAGCACAGCAAAGCACAGCACAGCACAACACAGCACAACACAGCACAACACAGCAAAACACAACACAGCAAAACACAGCAAAGCACAGCACAGCAAAGCACAGCACAGCAAAGCACAGCACAGCACAACACAGCACAGCAAAACACAACACAACCCTCACGCCCTCACCCCCTCACCCCTCACACACCTCATCACCCTCACACACCTCCTCACACCCTCACCTTCACACCCCCTCACACACACCCTCACATACCCTTACCAGCACAGCAAAACACAACACAGCAAAACACAACACAGCACAGTACAGCAAAACACAGCACAGCAAAACACAACACAGCACAGCAAAACACAGCACAACACAGCACAGCAAAACACAGCACAGCAAAACACAGCACAGCAAAACACAGCACAGCACAGCACAGCACAGCAAAACACAGCACAGCACAACACAGCACAACACAGCAAAACACAGCACAACACAGCACAGCACAGCACAGCAAAACACAACACAGCACAGCAAAGCACAGCAAAGCACAGCACAGCAAAACACAGCACAGCACAGCAAAACACAGCACAGCACAGCAAAACACAACACAACCCTCACGCCCTCACCCCTCACACACCTAATCACCCTCACACACCTCACCCTCACACCCTCACCTTCACACCCCCTCACACACACCCTCACATACCCTTACCAGCACAGCAAAACAAAACACAACACAGCACAGCACAGCAAAACACAGCACAACACAACACAGCACAGCAAAACACAGCACAACACAACACAGCACAGCAAAACACAACACAACACAGCACAGCAAAGCACAACACAGCAAAGCACAGGACAGGACAGCACAGCAAAGCACAGCACAGCAAAACACAGCACAACACAACACAACACAGCACAACACAGCACAGCAAAGCACAGCACAGCAAAACACAGCACAGCAAAACACAGCACAGCAAAACACAGCACAGCAAAACACAACACAACACAGCACAGCACAGCACAACACAGCACAGCACAACACAGCACAGCACAACACAGCACAGCAAAACACAGCACAGCAAAACACAGCACAGCAAAACACAGCACAGCAAAACACAGCACAGCAAAACACAGCAAAACACAGCACAACACGGCACAACACGGCACAACACGGCACAACACAGCACAGCAAAACACAGCACAGCACAACACAGCAAAACACAGCACAGCATAGCAAAACACAGCACAGCAAAACACAGCACAGCAAAACACAGCACAGCAAAACACAGCACAGCAAAACACAGCACAGCAAAACACAGCACAGCAAAACACAGCACAGCAAAGCACAGCACAGCAAAACACAGCACAGCACAGCAAAACACAGCACAGCATAGCAAAACACAGCACAGCAAAACACAGCACAGCAAAACACAGCACAGCAAAACACAGCACAGCAAAGCACAGCAAAACACAGCACAGCAAAACACAGCACAGCAAAGCAAAGCACAGCAAAACACCGCACAGCAAAACACCGCACAGCAAAGCACAGCACAGCAAAACACCGCACAGCACAGCAAAACACAGCACAGCAAAACACAGCACAGCAAAACACAGCACAGCAAAACACAGCACAGCAAAACACAGCACAGCAAAACACAGCACAGCAAAACACAGCACAGCAAAGCACAGCAAAGCACAGCAAAACACAGCACAGCAAAACACAGCACAGCAAAACACAGCACAGCAAAACACAGCACAGCAAAACACAGCACAGCACAGCAAAACACAGCACAACCAAGCACAGCACAACCAAGCACAGCACAACCAAGCACAGCACAACCAAGCACAGCACAACCAAGCACAGCACAACCAAGCACAGCACAACCAAGCACAGCACAACCAAGCACAGCACAACCAAGCACAGCACAACCAAGCACAGCACAACCAAGCACGGCATAACCAAGCACGGCATAATAAAGCATAACAAAAAATAGCATAACAAAAAATAGCAT
Source organism: Lissotriton helveticus (assembly GCF_964261635.1). Classification (NCBI taxonomy): domain Eukaryota; kingdom Metazoa; phylum Chordata; class Amphibia; order Caudata; family Salamandridae; genus Lissotriton; species Lissotriton helveticus. Next base: position 246,447,836 of record NC_136070.1, on the reverse strand, counting down.
AACAAAAAATAGCATAACACAACACAACAAAACATAGCATAGCAAAACAAAGCATAGCATAGCATAACAAAGCATAGCATAACAAAACATGGCATAACAAAACATGGCATAACAAAACATGGCATAACAAAACATGGCATATCAAACACAACAAAACATAGCATAGCAAAACAAAGCATAGCTTAGCAAAAGATAGCATAGCATAACAAAGCATAACATAGCATAGCATAACATAACAAAACATAGCATAGCATAACAAAACACAACACAACATAGCATAGCATAACAAAACACAACACAACATAGCATAGCATAACACAACACAACATAGCATAACCAAACACAACATAGCATAGCATAACAAAACACAACACAACATAGCATAGCATAACAAAACACAACATAGCATAACAAAACACAACATAGCATAGGATAACAAAACAAAGCATAGGATAGCAATACAAAACATAGCCTAACAAAACATGGCATAACAAAACATGGCATAACAAAACATGGCATAACAAAACATGGCATAACAAAACATGGCATAACAAAACATGGCATAACAAAACATGGCATAACAAAACATGGCATAACAAAACATGGCATAACAAAACATGGCATAACAAAACATGGCATAACAAAACATGGCATAACAAAACATGGCATAACAAAACATGGCATAACAAAACATGGCATAACAAAACATGGCATAACAAAACATATAATAGCATAGCAAAACATAGCATATCAAACACAACAAAACATAGCATAGCAAAACAGAGCATAACAAAACATAGCATAACAAAACATAGCATAGCAAAACAAAGCATAGCATAGCAAAACACAACACAACATAGCATAGCATAACAAAGAATAGCATAACAAACACAACAAAGCATTGCATAGCATAGCAAAACAAAGCATAGGATAGCAAAAAAACATAGCATAGCATAACAAAGCATAGAATAGCAAAACAAAACATTGCATAGCATAACAAAACAAAACATATCATAGCCTAGCAAAACATAGCATACCAAACACAACAAAACATAGCATAACAAAACATAGAAAACAAAGCATAACACACACAAGCACACACACACAACCACACACACACAACCACGCACACATAACCACAACCACACACACAACTATCTATCTATCTATCGCCCTCACTCTGTCTATCGATCTATCGCCCTCACTCTATCTTATCGCCCTCACGCTATCTATCGCCCTCACGCTATCTATCGCCCTCACTCTATCTATCCGCCCTCACTCTATCTATCAATCTATCTATCGCCCTCACGCTATCTATCTATCGCCCTCACGCTATCTATCTATCGCCCTCACTCTATCGCCCTCACTCTATCGCCCTCACTCTATCTTTCTATCGATCTATCGCCCTCATTCTATCTACTTATTTAGATACTGATCGCCATCACTCTATCTATCTGTCTAGCTATCTATCGCCCTCACTCCTATCCACCTATCTATCGCCCTCCCTCTATCGCCCTCCCTCTATCTCTCTATCGCCCTCCCTCTATCTATCTATCCCACTCACTCTATCGCATCACCACAGCATCACTAAGGGGCACAACAACATCACTATGCGCTACCACAACAACATCACTATGCGCTACCACAGGATCATTGAATGCCACAGCATCACTAGTCGCCACCACAACATCTCTCAGCCCCACCACAGCATCAATCTGTGCAACCATTTACCAACAACTGGGTCAAATATGATCTCTCAATGTTTCAAGCTTTATTACAAATGTCACAAAAAGAGGTTAGTATTTCACTTCTGTTCTTGGATTTTCGTCACAATAAAATACACTGAACATATTCTTCAGAAAAGTTATTTACAAAAGTTTAAGCTATTGCCATTATAAATTACAATAACTTTTATTTAAGTATTAATTATTAAAAAAATTCAAAGCCATTGTTATTTGTAATATCAATACATCTAAGTCACGTGAATACAACACATATTGCATTACAAATGCTATAGATGTCACAAGTTATAACTATTGGCATTGTAAATGACAAAGCTATTATTTTTGCTATTTTCAAAACCAACACATATATAACAAATGTGTCATTTACAATACCAATAGCTCAAACTTTCCTAATGCGAGACCTTATGCATTGCAAATGCTTGTTCTTAATATAACCTTCACTCACTCTAGTAGTGACTTGCTTCATCATCTGGCTCACCCCAACACGTAAAGGTCCGGGTCGGCTCAACCATGTTTCAGGGAGCACTTGTGAAGACTTTGTGTATGGGGTTGTAACTTTAATGATAATTTCTCCCCCACTCCTAAAGTATCCTTTATATTTATGTATAATTCTTTATTATTATTGCACTGATTAATTTTTTTAAAAATATATTTGTATTCACTGTTATGTAACACCTCATGTATATTGTCCTGATATTATTAATAGTATGTCTTTAAACACATACCGTATACGAATTACAATATACCACACATTAGTTTTTCTATTTGAATTGAGTTTTGTCATTATTGGAGTTGATGTCCATCTTTAAAAAATGGGGCACAAGTTTAATGGGGTAATTAGGATTAATATATTTTTTTCCTGTGTTTATCTGGTACTGCACCAGCCAATGTTGCGATCTATCACCCTCGCCATGAAGGTTGGCTTCTTTAATAAGATATGTCAAAAGATGTTGGTAACGGACAGCATAGCGAAGGTCTCAATGCTTTTATAGAAGTGTAAGGTGTGTAAGTAGTCAAGTGGAAACTGGATCTGTTGCACCACCTCTAAGTTTTAAAGTTTGTAAAAAATGTGCGTATACATTTTTTTCTTAAACTGGCATACATGAAACCTATTTCTTCATCGATCATAAAGAAAAGAGTTACTATAAAATCTGTAAGGAGTCTGAGGTGCATTTTACAAAGGAGACAGTTTATAAGACTTATGTTGTCCTTACTATTGAATGTTGGAATTGTCAGTCTTCTGGGTATTTTTTTCCACTGGAGACCGCTAAAAGAATTGAGAGGGGGACTAACCTAAAAGTTTTGAAACCACATCTTTAGTTTGAATATTTTTTGCTTTTAGGCTGTAGGCATACACTGTTTTATATGCTGTCTTATGAATAGTAGATTTTTTTTCCGAGGATACATGTTTTCTCTACTTGATTTCTGCTTCCGTTAATCTTGTTTGCTTGCTTGGGTAGATCAGCTGATCTAATACCCATCTAGGTGTGACAGTCCTCCATGGAACTGTTATTCCATCAGGTCTTTGTTCACCTTGCTTTTCAAACATTCTTTTCTAATTTTTGTTTTTAAGGTAAACAGAACTTTTAATCATTGATTTGCTTTTTCATACATTTGTTGGTCTTACTAGATTTATTTCTATGGGCTTTCCATGTGAATCTCAGGCATTGATTGCTGACTTCTTCTTTCATCAACTTGTTTTGTTATTCCATATCGTATTAATGTACTTTGCCTCTCTGTAACCAATTTCAAACTATTGCAGACAAGGTATCTTAATTCTAGGTATCCAGCATGAGCTTTAATGTACTTGCCCTTTTGTAAACCCAGCAATGTAGAAAAAACATTCCCAATGAGATAGTTTTATTTTTTTTGCTGCAGCTAAAGCGCTCATACGCACAACTGTTGGACAAACCAGACTGCTAATGACCGAGCGATTTAAACAGTTTGAAGGCTTGGTGGATGACTGTGAATTTAAGCGCGGTGAGAAAGAAACCACCTGCACAGATCTTGATGGTTTTTGGGACATGGTTAATTTTCAGGTATGTTTTGGTATCCTTCTCTGTAGTTTACTACATCATGTTTTTGTGACTAACTTTAGTTAAATGTATGAAAGTTTAAATTCAGTGGAATTGGGTTCACATTTGAAACCTTGATTACAATGAGTGAAGGCGTTGTAGATAATTTCTGATGGTCGCTTTGAACCGGGAAAGTGTGCATTCCAAATGCAGTTCTTTCTTCTTGGCATACTTTCATTATGCAACTATTTTCCATTTCTTCGTTAACCCAGTTGTTCCCATTTGAAGTCCCATTAGATGTATGTGTAGGATTTTTTTTTAAACCTACTTTATTGTTTTTTTATTAAGTTTAAAGCATAGCATAATTTCACAGCTTGATAATATCAGCAGTCATTTCCGTATAATAGTACATATAATCACAATATAATCCTTCTGCAATTTATATGCCTTTAATCAATCTATATAGGAAATATAATAGCTTGCATAGCCTCCTGAACAGCGATTCACAGTGACGATAATGCATCAACATATTAATACAGTAAACATTCCCCAACTCTTCCCTCCCCAGTCTCACGCGTATGTCTTAATCTTGCGCAATGACAACATCCAATATGTGTATGTGGTGGCTCACTGTGTGCTTGCATCCCATCTCCTTATTTTAACGCTGTGTGTAAGGTACAGTTCATCCTTAATGCCCATTGCACCAAGGCAACGGCAGCCACTAATCCTATGGCTTCTTACATCACATCCCTCTCCAATGCTATTGGTGTTTTCCTCAGACCCCTGAGTTTCTCTCTGCGTAATGCCGCACTCTCAGCAGTGCCCCAACGCAGTAATTCCGTGTGCCAGGCCAGCAGATCTGTTTTTTTTTTTTTGCGATTTCCATTTCATAGTTATATGACGTATAGCTAAGATGAGCGCTAGATCTACAAAGCGGTATTGCACCTTGTACTTGGATGTTTGTTTGTGGAGTCCTAAAATACATTCCTCGATCGTGTTCTGTATTTCTCAGCTTGCCGCTTCCCTTTGCCTAAGTGTCCCAGTATCTTCGCACTTTTGGACATAACCATAACATATGTAGTAGGTTCGCCCCCTCCAACAAGCATCTCGGACAAACAGTAATGCTGCGTGTGGGAGAACATTCAATCTAATTTATATGGAGTAAGGTAAGCTCTGTGCAAAATCATTGTCTGTATGAATTTGAATTTTGTGTTCCTCGGTATCTTCCTTGGGTGTTACAGTATCTTCATCCATTCTTTATCTGTTAGCTCCCTATCTTGGTCTCCCACCCATGCAGTTCTCAGTGTGTCTAGGGTGCGAGCTGATGCCTGTATAGAGCTATCGTATAAGGTGCCTACCTCTGCCCATATATTGTATCATTTTAACCAGGTCATTAGTAGGGGGCTCTTGTCTTCGTGGGGCCCAGTGTGTTTTAATGTACCTCACCAGTGCTGCATGTAGTATGTATAACTGTGCCGGGGCCCCGGTTTCGTTGACAAAAGTATTGTGTTCCAGTAAGAGTCCATCCCAAACAGGTCGGACACCGTGCTAATTCCTGCCTCCAACCAAGGCTGCAGTCTGCCTTTCGTGAGTCTGCCTCCTGCTAAGGGGATCCCCAATAAGGGAATGTTATCTGCATACGCTGGGGTGACTTGTGTTTAGTGTTAAGCTGCCTTCCAGCATCGGAGCGCCGTGGCCAGTAATGGGGGGCGAGGTCTATCGGGGGTCTGCTACCAGGTAATAATAGCGCATGCAACTCACCATTATCTATGTCTGACTCCGTGCACCCTGTTTCTTGCAGGTTTTGTCCCGCTATCCAATAGGATAGCCACTGTAGCTGGGACGCATAATAATATGCTCGCAGATCTGGGACTCTTAAGCCTCCCATCCGTGTACCCACCTGCATCTTCTTCAGGCCTATACGTTTTCTACCAGTCCCCCAAATAAGGTCAATAAGCATCGTGTTCAGCAGTTTAAGCGTGGCAAGCGGTACAATTAAAGGCAGATTAGAGAAATAGTACAATAGTCTTGGCAGTACCACCATTTTCGTTAGGGCCACCCTCCCCATCACAGATAGTGGCAATGCCGTCCAGAACCTAATACTGGATCTTAGAGCTCGGATTGCTTTATGCAAGTTATCATCCAGCATATCTGCATGCGTTCTATAAATTTGTATCCCTAAATATTTAAAAGTAGTTGGGCCACTGTTAGCTGCGCGTCTCCAAAATCTATGCTTGTAGTTCCTGCCTGCTCTGTAAAGAAGAAAGCATCCCAAATTAGTTTGGCAAGTAAAGCCCCGGCCCTATCTGCTTTGGTGTGATCTTTTCTCGTATATACTTGGTTGTCGATGACCCGCAGAGTCTCTAGCAGCTCTGCATGTTTTATTCTCACCTCCTGCAGTGGGCCATTTTGTTCATCATTCGTTACAGCTTCCTGTTCCAATTTTCCTATATTCCCTTCCACATCTCTGAGAGCAGTATGTAGCTCCTGCCTTACACCCACTATTGTGCTTATCGCTGTCCCCCGTATCACAGCTTTAAAAGCGTCCCATTCTACAAGCCTGCTCGTCGCGTGTTACTGTTCTCTACAAAATAAAGGTCAATGGTCTCTGAAAGCTTACTACGGAATACCGAGTCTTGTGCATGCAGCCTATGCGGTTTCTGTACTGTTCCCATACCTCGTATATTCCATGTTATTATAGTGTATTTACCCTTTACATTCATCGCAACTAGTCTGTGTATTTAGGGGACTGTAAGTGATGCACAAGCGAAGGAGACAAGTATTCCGGGTCCATACCGTGAGACTTTCCCACCCCCTGAACATCCCAATACTCTGTCTGGTCACCCAACTATACCGGACCATGAAACTGAACTGCAACAATAAAAAAAAACGCATTGGTCATGCATAACGCCTTCGCCATGTGGGGGACATCGCCTGCACCTCGCATGTGATGTATACTGTCTACAACAATACTGTGGAGCCTCTACGGATCCTGGGCTATATCAATAATGAATATTGTACATGAAACCATTGTTACTGTAAACTGTTTACAAAAGACCATTTTGTAGGTACATAACATACTTGCGGGTACAGTCAACCATATAAGTCTTTTTTTTTTTTTTTATCTTTTTATTTAAATCATAAAAACCAAGACCTATACAATAAAATACACTGGGTTGCGTCCAAGCCTACAATAACTGTTCTCAAGGCCTCCTAATAACAGAATACAGTACAAAATAAAGCCAACGTGGTTAGGGATCCTCCGACAACCGGATCTTCTGGTGCGGGGGGGGGGGAAAGAGTACAAATATCAACTCTGTAAACATTCCAGGCCCCCCAAACCTTCCCCCACTTCTTAGGTTTCCCTCTGGCGACATACACAGCTCGTTCTCTAAACATACACCAATCCAGGTCTTCCATCCATTTGTGGATGCAAGGTGTCTGATTCGCCCCCCCATAGTTGAGCAATATTGCGCTTGGCGATAGCACATGCCAGCATGACCCACACCTTTCCGTGAGACGTAAGATCCGTTGGTTCCCAGACATTCAAGAGACAACGGCTGCCTCCAACTCAAGACTCACCCCCCACACCTCACCTCACGTATCTTACCATGGACTGCGGACCACTACCCTCGGATAAGGGGACAGTCCCGCAACCTATGTAAAAACGTTCCATCCTCCCCACAACCCCTTCTGCACTCACCGTTCTCAGCCAAACCCATGCGCACCAATCGAGGGCCGGTAACGTAACAACAACGGTGGAGGACCTTCAATTGCACCAATCGGAGTCTCATCTGTATAGCAATGACCATTGGGGATGCGACCGCCTCTCTCCAGTCCTCATCGTCAAGGAGCAGCCCATCCGCAGTCCATTGGTCTCGAAGTACCACCAGGGGATTGTCTGTGTGATTAATGAGCTTCCTATAGATCAAGGCGATAGTTTTCGTCGGAAGATGGCCGTCCAACACCCGGTACTCCAAAGGGTAAGCCTCGGGGGGCACCACTCCGCTGGGAATAACAGCTAGCAGCGCATGTCTAATCTGCAAATACCAAAATCTCTCTCTCCTGCAATTTATACCGTTCCTGCAAAGTCTCAAACTTAAGGATCCCATCTTTACCCCACAAATCTCCTACCTGCGAGATCCCAATGAGGTCCCACTTATCAAAACCTTTAGTCTTCCATAGACTACCCAGGCATTCAGCATTCCATAAGGGCGTGGCCAAAGTTATCTTCCCGTCCCACCCAAGGGAACGACTAGCCTCCTGCCAGACCTGAACGGCCACCGCCGTAGGCCCAAATAGGGGGAAACGCCCCCGTTTGGCATACACCGCACTAGTGTATTCCCCGCCTGCAATCCATAGCGTAACCAGGATCCAACAATGATCCATGAATGGCCTGATTAACCGCCGCCAGCTCAGACGCCCAGTAATACTTCTGGATATTCAGCAGGCCGATTTCCTCCCCCCCCCCCCCATCATACCACAGCAACGTCAGCTTAGTAAACGCAATACGCGGCCTACCATCCCAAATAAGTTGCCTCTGGAGAGACTCAATTTCCCTAAAATAGGACGGGGGAATAGGGTCCATAGAATTTTGGATTGCGTACAGGAAACGGGAAAGAGCCATCATCTTAAACAAGACTGCACGTCCCAGCATGGAGAGCGGTAATGACCTCCACCGCACGACATCCCTCCGGAGTCTGGCAAGTGGTGGCAACAAATTATTATTATGCAGACTCTGGGGATCCAAGGAAACAAAGATACCCAGGTACTGAAAACCCACCGGTACCAGTCTAACCGTACAGCCCGCAGGGACAGCGGGGGGGGGGGGGGGGGGGGGGGGGGGGGGGGGGGAGGGGGGGGGGGAGTGGGGGGGGAGAGATCACCGCTAAAAACAAAAAGGACCGATTCCGCTCAATTGATGGCGAAGCCGGAATATCGTCCAAAAACGCAATCAGCGAAGTCCGGGGGGAGGTCAAGTATAATGAAATGTCATCAGCATTGAGAGATCCTATCGTCCCACTCGGACGTCCACACGGATCGATTTGTCCCAGTGAACCCACGCCGCAAGCGGCTCTAATGCCAAGGCGAATAAAAGTGGGGAAAGAGGACATACCTGTCTGGTGCCTCTTCCCAAGACGAAGTCAGCAGACCTGTGATTATTCACTACAACCCGAGCAAGGGGATCGGAATATAAAAGGCGAACCCAGGAAGTAAATTCCGGACCAATGCCCAATTTGTTCAAGACGGCGAAGAGATAAGGCCACACGACTCTATCAAAAGCCATGGTGGCATCTAAGGACAACTGGACCGTCGGCTCGTGTATTTTAGAAGCACCACCAAGGACCCCGTGTAATCTGCGCAAGTTAAGGGCCGTATTGCGGCGGGCATAAACCCGGACTGGTCCGGCTGTATCAATGTCGTGACGACCTTAACCAGCCGATTCGCGAGCAACTTTGCCAAGACCTTTGGTTCGGCATTCAGCAGGGAGATCGGCCGGTATGAAGAGCACTCAGTCTTCGGCTTACCCTCCTTGTGCAGAACTATAATATTCGCGACTCGCTGATCGCACGGAAGTCGACCCCTCTCCCTACTCTCGCTAAACCTATCCCTGACAAAGGGAGCCCGTATATTTGCATGCACTTTATAAAGCTCCATGGGGAGCCCATTGGGGGCCGGAGGCCTTTCCAGAGCGAACCCCTCTGATGGCCTGTGCGACCTCGTCGTTAGTAATAGTCTAGATAATCCCTGCCCTCCTCGGAGAGAGTGGGCATCGGAATATCGCGGATCATATCTGCATTTTCAGACTCTGAGTATTTGCTTTCGGCTGCATACACCGCCGTGTAGTAGCCAGCGAATGCCATATAAGTCTTTAATGACTTGTGGGGTCGCAGAAGGAAACAGAGCTACACTGCCCTCGGAGTCCGATTCATGCGTCACTTCTTCCGAGGAGTCCTTAGCTTCCACTCCCGAAGTATGCATGAACGTGGCTGCAGCTATAAGTCAGACGCATTCTTCGGTTACCTCGCCCAGAGGTCCTTACTGAGCTTGTTCTGCTCTTTGTAGTGAGTTGAGAATTAGTCTTTGCAGCGTTCGTGAATTCCATCACCTCCAGCCAATCGTCCACATCTCCGGGGCTTTCGAAGAAATAGGATTTCTGATCGTGCAACACTTTAAACACGCTGGAAACAGCAGTGCGTATTTCAGGTTTAAGTCTCGTAGTTTCCTCTTGACTGCTATAAAGGAAGAGCGCTGCCTTTGGACTAGCATCGTGTAATCTGTGTACAGTGAGATTTTGGTATTCTCAAAATTTATCGGAGATGACTCACGTGCTTTTTGCAGAAGGACGTCTGTCGCGATAGTTAATCAGTTTTTCGAGGAGGGACTCCCGGTTTCGGGCGTCCAGTAGGTATCCTGTGTGCTCGTTCTATACAGTATTGCGTGGAGAGTCCTTCATTAGTGACATGGTCCCGGAACCACTGCTCCATATATCTTGTCGCGTCATTCCCTTCGCTCTTCTCGGGCTGCCCGATCACGCGGAAGTTGTTACGTCGGCCCTCCCTTCTGCGTCTTCCACCCTATCTAGCAGGGTAGCCACTTGGTCTTGCAGTTGTGTGAAATTCGCGTTGGCCTGCGATTGACGCGGGACCACCTCTTTCACCTTGTCCGCTAGTTTAGCGTGGTCCGCCCGGAGCAAAGTAAGGCCAGTAGTCAGAGTCCCAATTTGCAATTCTATCGCCTTCCGTGAGTCGCGCACTTCCTGCAGTATGAGATCCAGCTTATCCACAGAAGTGGGTACTTCAGTCTGTGGAATACTCATTCCCATGTTTGTGAGGTGCTGAAGCCACTGTCCAGGACAATTTCTTGCTCCCCCTGGTGGTACTGTTTCACTCCCTTGCGTCCCATCATGTAGGTCAATCCAACAACCGACAGTACGTGTAAATCAAACACAGTGCACAGCGTGCCGACTCAGGTCATCAGTGCACTTCTGAAGTACTCTCCCCAGCTTCCACACAATCACATTTTTGTTGGTCACCTTTCAGTACCTCGCAGACTGTCTTCTTGCCCTTTGTCACTTACTGTGGGGTGGGTCTCGCTCTGCAACCGTTCTGGCATGCAGCAGAGCAGGGGAGTCACGGGTATCTACGTTGCCCCTTCAAGAAGTTCATTTCTGGATTGCTAGCACACTATCCCTTGGTGCGACACCATGCGCAGTCTGCGCTCCCCATGCCAGTCTGCGAGCAACACGAAGCACCCCAACAGGCCAGGAATCATGTGTCCTGCAATCTACCAGGGGGCTACTGTGGGCTACACTCCTTCTGCCACCCCCATCACAGTGCTCGCATGTCTCAGGTCACTGCCTCTGGTCTCCTTAGATGTGATAGTGTGTAGTCCGTTAGTCAATGTTGTGCATGCGTGCCCTCCCCTGTTGCTGTGAGGATTGTGCTATCCTCTGCATCCCACAGGCATCTCAGGGCCATTTATATTGATATGCAGGCTCGCCTTACCGCCGTGTGCCCCACACCAGTCAGTGTGCCCCAGCAGGGTTCTGTTGCAGCCCTGCACCTCGTTCTGGGCTGCAGTCCGATTATCCGTCTCAACTCCGCCTACAGTCTGTGTCCTCCATTTGCAGCGCCTGTCACCATTAGCAGTATTGCCTGCCAAGCGCCAGCCGCAGTGCTGCTTCAAGGCGTCTCCTCCGTGCGGCGGGGGGAAGGCCTCTCCACATCCCAGACCTCGCGTACCCACTGGGCCTGCCCCCTCGACGGGCCCGTCCGCGCTCGCTCACATATGAGGCGCGCGCAGTCGTGACCTCCTCTGTGGCACTCGGCGGCGAAGCACCCCCAATCTCGGGGGCGTCCCCGCTTCAATAGCGCCGCGGCACCTCCGACCTGCGAGCACGATATCACTTGTCGCAGCGTCGTCACGGCTCGTTAATCACACCAGTCCGGGGGCCTGATGGCGCAGCAGTATAGCTGCGGCATTACTTCGTCTGAGTCTTCTAGGCAGCCTCGAGTCTTCAGTGTCTTTCGAGCTGCCTTTCCCCGCACACGTGTTTTCCAACAGCAAGAAGGCCATGTAGCCAAGGATTCTGTCAGCCCTGGTCCGGAGCTCCGTTTCGAGGAGAGCCGCCATGCTTGGTTGCTAGCCACGCCCCCATGTATGTGTAGGATGTATTAATTCTTGCATGGAATTGGTGCCATAAGCTCGATCATGTCTGTGATCCCATAAAGAGGCTTTGCCACTTCAGTCTTCTAATTGATTGAATGCATGTGCCTGATTAACATTACAGTTGTCATGGCACTAATGCCACTAATCTAATGGTTGCCTCTCCGGTCACAATAACTTGGTCAGACCATAAGTTAATACCTTTCAATTTTGTCTATGGTAATGCTTAGATGACAAACAATTCTAGCAAATTGGGCCCCACATGGAATTGGAGTAGCATGCTATCAAACCCCAACCTACAGAGCATGGCGGAAGCCACCAGACCCACTCTCACCGGAAATCCGGAGACCGACAATAACCTACTTAATGAATGAATGCTGTCAATGGCCTTTAGCTCCACTAAAGAAAACCACCATAAAACAAGCACTGGCGTTGCCAATAGGTCTCGCAGTAGGAAAGTTGGAGCTATTACAATTGCAAATAACAATGCCTTTCATTTTTCTTTTCATTTTAAAAACATAAAGGGCTTTGTCATTTACAAAACCAATAGCTCTAACTTTCCTACTGCGAGACCTATTGGCAACGCCAGTGCTTGTTTTGCATGCAAGCATTACGGGCGCTCTATTAAATAAATAAATATAAGGCCACGGCGATCGCTGCTCAATGCTGTTTGGAAGGTGGGAGGGGAGCCAAGGCGATCGCTGCTGTTTTGGGAGGTGTATTCTTTTCAGGCAAGCATTACGGGCGCTCTGTTAAATAAATATATAAAAGGCCACGTGATTAAACCAAGAAAGTGAAACCTGCCACGACATCTATGATAGGTGAAGTTTGAGAAGTGGGAGGGGTGTTCTTTTCAGGCAAACATGGGCGCTCAAATAAATATAAGGCCATGGCGATTGCTGCTCGTTACTCTTAATGAGGTGGGAGGGGAGCCACGGTGATCGCTGCTCGATGCTGTTTGGGAGTTGGGAGGGGTATTCTTTTCATGCAAGCATTACGGGCGCTCTATTAAATAAATATATAGAGACGTCGAGAGTAGACGTGGACGGTGTAGCCTGTGAGTTCAGGACATAGCAGAACAAGGAGGCAAGCTTCAGCAGCTAACCATGCACGATTTAGAACGGAAACAAGCGCGCGTGCGCTGAAAGTAAAAAAAAAAAAAAAAAAAGCACCAAAGAAAGGAATGGACGGGAGGTGTAACGACGGCGAGTGAGCTCAGGCTAAACAAAACACAAGCCTAAAAGACAGCAATGGGCAGGAGCACCAGATCGGATTGGAGGCAGTAAGAATAAATATAACGTTATTTCCTTGTCAGAGGTTATTCAGAAAAATCCGAAGTAAACAAGAGCAGCCGAGAGCGCGTGCAGGGGAGGGGGCGGAGCGGGTAAAAAAAAAAACAAGACTGAGGGAAAGGCAGATAAGGGGAGGGGGGAGGAGAAATGCGACACGGCGGGCAGGGGAGGGGGCGGAGAGGGGAGAGGGTGTGAAAACAGCAGGGGCCTGGAGTGCGGCTGAGGGAACTGATGTGCACGCGCTTTTAAGCTCAATGCACATGCGCATTGAGCTTAAAAGTCACGGGCACTGCAAGGAATCGCCACGATTCCTTGCAACCTGGTTAAAGACTGTTTAAGCCCCAATAGTCTCGCAAGCTCGATGCGCATGCGCATCGACAGGCGAGACCTAAAAATCAGCCCCTTGGTTCACTCCTCACCAGAAAGCCTTCAAAGGTCTGTGTAGACAAACTGAAAAACAATGGAGGAAACACTACGAGGCTTCAGACATGAAGCTTTTCAAATCCGCACTCCGAGCATACCAACAACAAATTGAAATATAGAAAAAGATACACTACGCTAATCTCATTATTAAGGCGGACGACAATCGGAAAACTATTTTTAATATAGTAAAATCCTTCACTTACCCTACAAATCTAGATCGTGAAATCCCTCCCTCACAGGAACTATGCAATGACATTGCGAAGTTCTTCGGGGAAAAAAACCACAGACCTAAAAAAAGATTTTTCAGATATAACACCCCAGCCCATCGAAGCCCAGGAGGTAAATACAAAAAGAACTTACAGGTTTCAAAGAAATTAATTTAGAACAATGGCAGGCCATCCTTTCCTGTAAATCAGGTTCACCTTTCAACACATGCCAGCCAAAAATCCTACATGCTTTGGTAGACACAGTAAATCCCGTTATCAACCAGATCATCAATACCACCTTTAGGCTGGCAAAAATCCCTGAATTCTGGAAAATTGCTGCTGTCGAGCCACTCCAAAAAAGAAACTTACTGACCCCACCACCCTCTCCAACCTCATACCTATTTCTCTACTACCTTGCCTTAGCAAAATTACTGAGAAATTAGTCAATGCCCAACTCAATGAGTTCCTTCAAGAATCTAATACCCTGCATCCCAAGCAATCAGGCTTCAGACCAGGCCACTCAACTGAATCAGTGCTACTACAAACCACCGATACCCTCAGGTTTGCCTTGGATCAGGGCAAGGAAGCAGTACTGATTCTGTTGGATCTATCGGCAGCGTTCGACACTGTCTCTCATGACCTTCTGAGAGATTGAAATACAGCGGAATAAATAACAAGGCTCTAGCCCGGATTACATAATTCCTAGACAAAAGGCATCCGATTGTAACACTTGGTAGTTGCAGATCAGGAGGAAAGTGGCTATCCTAGGGTGTTCCCCAGGGCCCATCCCTGAGCCCTACCCTTTTCAATCTTTACATGTCACCACTTCTCTCGCTGATAGCGGCTTTCGATATTGAATCGATTGCATACGCTGATGACACACAGCTGATACTCACCCTGGACAAAAACTCCACAGCAGTGGAAGAGAAGTTCCACCACTGTCTCACTGTAGTAATGAATTGGATGAAACTAAATCACCTCGTATGTAATAGCTCCGAAACGGAAATCATGCTGTTTGGAAAGTCCAATGTTTTCAGACCCACCCAATGGTGGCCCTCTGATTCCCCACCTACTTCAGTATACACTGCCAAAAATGTAGGAATAAAATTCAACCCTACACTATCTTTCCACAAGCAAGCACTTACCATCGCAGACATGTGTTTCCAAACTATAAAAACCCTCTGGTATTTTTTTGACCTACTCCCACTGAACGCCAGGAAGACTGTTGCGGTAGCCCTGACAGTCTCTATGCAGGAACAAAAAAAGGCGGTCGGGAAAAGACTGCAGGTGATCCAAAATTCTATGGCAAGGTTGGTACTCAGGCTCACTAGGCACTCTTCCACAGCTGAGGCAATCAAAGTACTCCACTGGTTACCAGTTCACAAATGGATTCTTTTTAAAATCCTGACCATCACTCACAAAGCCATAAGTGAAACTGGACCAGATCCAAAATTAAGCCCTATAACACCAAACTAACTCTGCGGTCCTCCTCAGAGAACCTGCTAACTGTCTCCATATTCAAATAAAAAACCCGGGGTGGGAAGACCATGGCTGTACTGGGAGCAAAAGCCTGGAACACCCTACCCACTCAGCTGAGGCACACTCATTCGGAACTCACTTTCAGGAAGTTCCTCAAAACATGGATCTTTGCCACCCCAGACCACCTAGCGCTATCACTAATTTAAATTATCCCTCTTAGTCTACCATTCCCCTGTTAAACATCACAAGACGCCCCTTTTTCTGTTCGCAAAGTGCCAAGATGCTCCTTGGAGTGAACGTTGCGCTATACAAACACTTTTCATTCATTCATGCCTTTTAGTGTTCAGTATTGGGAGGGTGTGGTAGTGGTAAGCTTTTTTTGTTTTGTTTTTAGTTTATAGAAAACTAACTTCATACCTTCATGCTGCCTTTTTATGATGTAGCCAGTAGTTACTCTCGTTTTTTAAAGCATTCAAAGAGAGCTATTTGAAGCATGAGATAGGAGAGATTCCCTGGAGTGGGATCTTCCCCTTCTCTGCCTCTGGGTAAGCCCACTTGGGGGTCTGTATGAGGGCTGCCCATACTGACTCCCAGGTATGCTTAAGTTAGCCGGACTAAGTCTTCTGACTAGGACCTGGCTGTTTGTCTCAAGATCAGAATCATCTCCTTCTACCCCCTCTTCTTCTTCCTCTTCTGGTACTGGAGTACCAGCATCGTCATCTGAGGAGGGGAGGACTTCATCTGCACTACCTGTGTCACCTGTCTTAGGTGGGGTTGAGCATCATAACAGCTCAACCAGGAACTTGATGGTAGGGTGTGAACCCTGTTTTAGCCTTCTAGAAGTACACAATTGTCTCAATTCTTGGAAGGCTAAGGCTTCCTATCTCGAAGCCGTCCTCAAGGGATCTAACTCTGCAGGCAGAGAACCACTGGGGTTTACTGTCTGAGACATGGTTTCTAGTGAGGTGTGGTGTTGCACCTACCTACACTATTTGTTTTCCTACAGAACCTGTCTAGGAGTTGTAGTCTGGGTGTGCTAGGCCCAGGCTCTACAACAGCTAAGTTCAGTAGAACTTAAGTATACTAAGACTTGTTTTTATATGTACCTACGGGTACCTATGTGATCTTTTAAATGATATCTCAAGATTACAAGTGGTAATACAACAGCAAGCTCTAATCCCAACTGCTGCACACCAATGTGAGAAGTTGGCCTGGTATATGATCACTATTCTAGTGAACACCTTGCACCAGTCCAAATAACCCTTTTGGTGATGGTTGTAAGTCAACCTTATAGACCAGCTATCCTAGTGGTAGCGTGGACAGAGCATTCTGGCTAAAAGACTCTTGAGGGCGTGTAAAGCCAGCTGTTTTACCATATGCAACCCCTTGAATATCAAATGAAAGGACACCACACAGGATATATATATAAAATATATATGTATTTATCTACTAACACACTCCTCTGAACTCTTTATGAGGACAGAGGCAAAAGCACATAACAAGATACTCAGTCAGAATACGTTAAGTTGCACAATTTACGGTTGGGCCCTAGGGGCGAAGCAAACCATATACTAAGTAAGTGGTATAAGTACCACGTCGCAAGAAAAGGAAAGGCCTAGGGCCTAGAGAATCGCTGGGGCTACACTATCTGAACCTTGGGTTCGGAGTAGGAGGCCCACAGGCGGCGCGTGCAGTGTCTTTACACACACACACACACGAGTCAATGGGAACTTAGAGTTTAGAAAAAGAAGGATTTAGGACACTTCCGGTCTAGCTAGAAGGAAACAACTAAAAACCTAGACACTTGGATAGTCCATATCCTTGGGAGCACTGAAGTACTCTTGTTACCTCACCCACAGGAAGCGGGTGCATAGGTGTGAAGATGTGTCTATACAGGAAGTGCAGCGGACTAGCGCAGCGGACGCGACGATTGCGCGCCGAAGGCGCGCATAAGGCAAGCTCGTCTGCGCTCGTCCGCGCCGAGTCCGGGCCAGGGGCCACGTCCCCTACATCTCATGCCAAACAGACCATAGCCTAAAGCGCGGACGCTCTTCATGGCATGAGGTCCTCGGGACCGGTCTGTGAAATGTATCGCTTTGAGGCAACGTCTCTTCCAGCCATCTGCCCAAAATGCAACGTCCCTCTTAACCTGTGGCAGACCAAAACCCCGAAGCAGGAATACTGTATGTTTCTACTAAACTGCAGATCCCTGCCAAAACATAAGGTGGAAATTTCTTTCCTATTGGAAGAGCGTACGCCGGACGCAGTGTTTCTCTCTGAAACATGGCTGACGTTCGATTCCGACCCTGCCGTTGTAACCTCCCTCCCCTCGGGTTTTCAAATCATTCGACAAGATCGTCCGGAGGGTAGAGGTGGAGGGCTAGCAATTATATTTAAAGAACAATATCACTGCAGACTCATCCCGGAAACCATCCCAGATTGTGAGAGCCTAGCTTTCTCGCTGGAGTTTTCTCCCAACCACTGTTTTTCGGGCACATTGATATATCGCCCACCTGGCCCCCCTAAACAATTTCATAATCTCCTACCAGTAATTGTGGCGCCACGCATTAGCGCTGCCACCAACTATACTGTGTCAGGCGACTTCAACTTTCACTTTGACTCACCGCTGGATCCCACGGCTACTACACTAGCCGATGACCTGGCCGCGCTGCAACTTATCCAACGAGTAAAAACATCGACCCATGTGAAGGGACACCTGTTAGATCCAGTGTTCAGTAACTGTGAGGACTTTGTGGTTGGGCTTCCGCTCCCCCTCCCATGGACTGACCACTCTCTGGTGCCCTTTACTTGGTTTACCCAGAAACTCATTCCGGTAAAACCGACGATAAGACATTCCAGATCTTGGGCACGGATACCAACAGATGAATGGAAAAATAAACTTATGAAAGAACTTCCCCCTAATAATGAGGATCCATGTCTGGCAAACCAGGCCTACGAAAACTGGATCCTGCACTCTCTCGAAACCATCCTCCCCCTTTAGAAATTAACGGTAAAACGTCTCCATAAAACAGCACCTTGGTACTCGGAGGCCCTCAGGAATAAAAAGCGCCAATGCCGGAAAACTGAAAGAAAATGGCGTATAGACTACTCCATGGAGGAAAACACTCGATATCGAGAGGAAATAAAAGCCTACAAAAAGGAAGTAAAAGCTGCTCAAGCGGCATACTTCTCTGACAAGATCCTAGCTGCAAAATCTAAACCTAGGGAAATCTTCCAAACTCTGCAAAAACTTACAAAACCCCCTCCCCCAAGTGCTTTGGAGGAAAAGTCTGTTTCCCAATGCAATGACTTGGCTGAATTTTTCTCAGCCAAAGTAAATAAAATATACGCTTCCTTCCCCTGCACTACCACTCCTCTGTTAACTCAGGATAAAACCAGGGCGACAGACTCCGTTCCAGTCTCTCCACCCATGCTTGACCACTTTCCTTGCATGGATCTCTGAGTTTTAGAGTCCATGGCCCGGAAAGTAAAATCTGGATCTCCAACTGACCCGGCACCCCCTGAAGTCATGCTGCTAGCATCTCAGACTGTCTTACCATTCATCAAGAACCTTCTAAACGCCTCTATCGCCTCTGGCATTGTCCCTCCTGCCTGGAAACGGGCGATGGTCCGAGCGCTGATAAAGAAGCCTAACTTGGACCCATCGGACTTTGGCAACTATCGTCCTATTTCCCTGCTCCCCTGGGTGAGTTCAATCGTGGAGAGGTAAGTCAATCTCAAGCTGGTCAGCTTTCTTGAAGATAACCAGCTGTTAGACACCACCCAGACAGGGTTCAGACCTAAGCACGGAACAGAGTCCGCCCTCCTAATGGTCATCGAGGAGTCCAGGAAAATTCTTGATCAGGGAGGATCAGTGGCAGTGATCCTCCTTGATCTCAGCGCGGCGTTCGACACAGTCAGTCATATCACCTTACTGAACCGTCTTTCGAATGTCGGCATTGTGGACAAGGCCTGGCTCTGGTTAAAATCTTTTCTGAGCAACAGGTCATTCCAAGTGTTTGATGGACAGACAGTGTCTTCTAGCATTCCCCTGAAGTGTGGAGTCCCCCAGGGCTCCTCCTTAAGCCCCGCGCTTTTTAATATCTACATGAGGCCACTGGCTGAGGTAGTTCGTCCGTATGGAGTCAAGATCATATCCTATGCGGACGACACCCAGTTGGTGGTCTCATTAGCGCAGGAGGCTCTCCAGCCACTTTCAGGGGGACAAACGGAATGCCTGGAGGAGGTGAGGTCTTGGATGACTGTCATCGTTAAAACTTAATGGTGACAAAACGGAGCTTATGCTCCTGGGCCCTGCTGACCCCACCTTCTTCAACTCACTATGGCCCACCTGTCTAGGTCCCCCCCGGCTCCGAAGGATAACATCAAAAGCCTAGGGGTATGGCTGGACAGGAGTCTCTCACTCAACACCCAGGTCACAAAGCTCTCAGCCACCTGCTTTGGATTGCTTAGGACACTGAAGAAAGTTCTTCCTTTGCTCCCAATGGAGGCAAAGCAGATAGCCATACAGGGCCTGATACAGTCACGATTGGACTCCAACAACGTCCTCTATCTGGGTGCACCAGAGTACACCCTAAAGAGACTACAGCTGGTACAAAACTGCGCTGCCCGCACTCTGCTGCAGATCCCTCGCAGACTGTCAGTTAAAGCGGCACTGACCAGCCTTCATTGGCTCCCAGTGCGTAAGAGAGTCACTTTTAAGGCAATGTGTATTGCTCACCAGGCCTTCTGGGATTCGGGACCTCTAATTACTCGCAGTCTAGTAAGCCAGTATCGTCCAGGTAGAGACCTGCGATCTAGCCAGGCTTTTATGGCAACAGTCCCAAGAGTCAAAAGGACTAGATCGGGTGGAAGGACGTTTGCCTTCAACGCCGCCAAGATCTGGAACTCCCTCCCTTCTCATTTAAGATCCAACCCTGACCTCGTCTCCTTCCGCAAACAACTAAAAACACACCTGTCCAATTATCTTCAATAAAAACTCAGTTCTCCTTCCCTTTTTTCCTGGTCTGCAACCTCACTCACCCCACCAACTTGTTCCTCTAGCGCTTGGACGCCTCAGGGCAGCAATTCGCGCTGTTATAAATCCACTTTCATTCATTCATTCATGTGTCGGGTTTTGCCGTTGAAGTCTATGGAGCCTGTGAAGAAAAATGCTGCAGGCGACCATTAGGAAGATGTCCGGGTGGATCGAGGATGAAGACCTGAAAGCAGAGGGGACAGAGTCTGGGTCACTAGCCAGTGACCGGGTGGAACCAGGACGGAACCAGACGACGTCGAGGAGCAATCAGGTGCTGTCGTGAAACTTGTCTCTTCAGCCACGCGGACCGGAGGCGTCGAGGACGACCAGATGCTGGAGAGGAGCTGTCCCACGAAGGTTCTCGCAGATGGAGGAGTCGACTGCCGGATTGGAGTCAAGCCTTGGCAAAGGCAACCCACGCAGGATTCAAAGAAGGCTTCTGATGCAGACCAGCAAGGTCTGAGGTGCCTCACCTTTGCAGCGAGGCAAGGGCCAGTCTGGGGCAACCAGACCAGCGAGGTGATTCAAAAGGATTGTCGTCACAGAGGCTAGTAGCCAACGGGCCAGCAACCGGACAACGCGTCGAGCAGAACACAAGCAGAAGGGCCCCACGCAGAACTCGTGGAGGGCTGATCTTCGGTGCAGGTGGGGCTCTGATTCGGCGCTTCTCAATCCCCAGTGCACAGCTTCGAGGATACCTCAGGAGCTGCACAGTTAGCAAGTCGTGGACTTTTCAAGATGGCCGGTCCCACGTGTCTCGTCGCCTCCACGGATCTCAGCTATGCTGCAGACGTGAAGAGAGGGTCAGAGGTCTGGAAGTCTGGGTCTTGTCAGGCTCCGTGCTCGGGTCCCGGCGGGAGCGTCGACAAAGCAAGCTGTTGATTTGCTGGATGGTGCCTGGTTGCCCAGGGTGGTCACTCTTTGGCCACAAGGGAGATTCTTCAGCTTCAGCAGAATGTCGAAGGTCCAGAGTTTCGTTTCAAGTTTCAGTTCAGGATCATATCTAAAGTCTAGGGACACAGCTCCTACCTTTATACAGCTAAAAGGGGCTGGATTCGTTCCTAGGTCCCTCCTATGGGTGGGACCAGGAAGGAGGTGGTTACACCCCCCTTTCCTTTGTCCAGTTTCGCGCCGGGGCTGGAGTGCTCCAGCAACCGGTTTGAACTGGGGTATGCATGAAGCACCGTGTGTGCCTCAGGCAGTGTCTCAATCTATTCAGCCCTCCCTGTCCCAATACACAAAGTCCTGTCTGGGGTGGTGCTCGCACCTCTCCAGGCAGGAAACCTATTGTCCAAACCTTCGTGACTGGAAGGACTCCCAGCAGCAGGAGGTCAGACTTGTGTCTGTGGCAGCAGCGTCCATTTTGTGACGCTGGGGCTCTGGTTAACTTTAACCGGGATAGTCAGAGCTAACATGTCTTCTCCTTCTAGAAGGGTGGAATGCTACCCCCGTCGCCAGAATTGGCGAGGGGGTAGTATTCCAAAGCGTATGACACCTTACACAACATGTTTAGATAAAGCCAAACCAAAGTTAGCATTCAACCGCGAGGATTATAATGCACTTAAGAGTATATGGTATGGCGGTATCATAGAACAGCAATAAGGACATGGTTCTGCAAGCTGCAGACAGGCTCAGCTCATGCTAGAGCACCATCTCGCACATAACCAAGCACTCTGCCTCCAGGATTGTTAAGGCCTGCCATAGGAGTGACTTATAGGTTACTGTGTGTCTATATAGAAGGGTAGATATAGGAATACTATACCTAAGCAAGGGGTGATTACACGACCTTGCCCCAGCTGAGTGATCAGCCAGTTGTGTCAGTTTGGATGGCCAGCCAGGGGTGGCAAAAGATATGCTGCAGCCCCTGGTAGGCCTTGGATGGACCTATGCCCTGGGTACCTAGGGTACACTTCTACAGGAGCTGATGAGGTGAACCAATTCCCAATTGTGGATGTACCTAGAGTACATAGTGAAAATTTAGAGAGTGCATCTGGGCTGTGGGTCTGATTAGCCGGCCCACAGCCACATCTAAGTCGAAAACCAGTAAAGCAAAAAGTGGGGGTGACCATAGGAAGCAGACCCTACTCTCCTACACCTGCCAATCGGGTTCCCAGTGCCTTTGTTCTTTCCCAAAACTGTAACTTAGTTTTCACACTTGGCACTCCGCTGACCCACATAGAAGTCCCTTGTAAATGGCACCAAGGGCCTTGTGACCAGAGATGTCTCTAAGGGCTGCAGCATGTATTGTGCCACCCTCGAAGACCCCTCACCAAACGCACTGCCATTGCAGACTGTGTTTTTGGTGCAGACAAAACTTAGGAGACGACATGGCACGCATACCTATGCCATGCTTACCAACAGCTAATTGTAGCAAAGGTAAGTCACCCATCTAGCAGGCCTCCAAGCCCTAAGGATATGTGCACTATACCACAGGCGAGGGCATAGCTGCATGAGCACTACGCCCCTACAGTGTTTGTGCCATTCACAGGCAATGTAAGTGCAGTGGAGCTATATTGAGTACATGGGCTTGGGGGGGGTTTGTCGTTACAAACTCCACAGCTCTGTGGTGGCTTTACTGAATGCTAAGGAGCTTTGTATCAAACTCCTCATCATAATACACCCACACTGATGCCAGTGTTTGAATTTATTATAAAATGCACTTGGAGGGCATCTTGGAGATGCCCCCTAAAAAATGACCAAATCACTCGTGCCCAGCTGACTGCTCTACACCATCCTGCCCCACACATCTTTCTGATCCCATGATGTGGGAGCTCTTGTGCGCTCATATATCTGAAATAGAAACAGTGATGGATCCGGAAAGTTTGTCAGCAGTACCCCTGCACGTCGGAAGGTGGCGTTGTGCGGTTCCGTGTCCGTCGTGGTCGCCGAGATGACGTCGTAGCAGCTACTTGGATGCCGCCCTCGCGCGGTGACGTCAGTTCTATCTTTCTCTACAAACTAGCGTCTCTGACCAAGTAAGTTTACTTTTCTCATAACAGATGCCTACAGCACGGTAAGCGCCAGCCCGAGGCTACACCTCTTTTTCCCGGTCATGCCATCTAAGCCATTAACACTGCTCCGTTTTTCCTCTGCATTTCTTCCCCTTTTTTGCCCGATACAGGTTCACGAGATACCAACAGCCTCTCCGAGACCATGGGGCAAAGTTAATACTTCTTAAATGTATGTAAATGTTTGCTTAGTATTTCGTGTATGTGTATATCCCTTTGTCATTTTCACGTTTTTAACGATGACATTTCCTTCTCACTTGGCATTTCTGTTTTACCTATACCAAGGTACAGGGAGTGATTATTCCACCAATATCTACTGTGTTTGTGTGCAGAGGTTAATGAACATTTATTACAGATGGAATCGTAAGACATGCAGGGGGCATCTGATCCCCTTAACCAAAAATGTGTTTTGTACCCTGCAGATACTATGTGACAATGCTCTGACGTATGTATGTACTAACGCATGCTTTATAGTTGCAGCGTATTTATTTTTTCACCTCAATTGAGATTAACTAGGAGTGGCGAACACAGGGCTCGTCAAGTCTTTCAGGCCAATCAAACGCCAGTGGGCGGCAGCACTCGCCATCACCTCTCCCACTGGCGCACCATCACTTCGGACAGGTGGGTTTTACAAATAGTCCAAAGGGGCTACTCCCTCCCCTTAAATACTACCCCTCCAGCCATGCCACCCCAGTACCACCGCATGTCGGTGTCACACTATAGAAAAGGGTCATAGACCAAATGACATTAAATGGACTGTATTAAGACATATTACTGGGAAAAATATTGCAAACACACTTTCAAGGATTGAAGCGAAAACAATTATGTTCCTGGGAACAATGGAAAATGGACTCAACGAAATGTCGGAACTGCCCAACTGCTGTTAAACATGGTGCAGGACACCAAATTCACCTATGACCTATTCATGGGTAAGTTTATTGAGAATTCCCCTCGCATAAGAAAAAGTTCATGGAGAATTCATGTGACAAGTTACAATAATGAAATGAACCGCTGGATCCTATGGCTAATATGTGGAATGACTATTTTTCCTGAACCCTGTGAAAAACACTAGAAATAATGACCATTATGCAACCTGAGGAAATATGACCGAGATTGCACTGCAATATATTACTTAGACGACAGTGTCATCAGGACATCAAGACATCGAGACCCTTATGCAACCTGAGGAAAAATGAATTAGATTGTGCTATAACTTAGACAGTGTCACCAAGACATAATAACCAGAACCATGTGCAGAACGGACATATTGGGCTACAAGAGAAGCATTGTGCCCTCCAAGTTTGTTCGAATAACACCAATAGAATCTCGGACAGTTTTGAAGGCGGAGATACGAGCATGCAGCCCATCCCCATAGCAACATGAAGCCAACCAGGAGAGACGTAAATACGTAGAACACGTAACGTCGGGGATCCGTCCGGAGACTAGGCGATTGAGACCCGGAAGCACACGCCGAAGGAAGAGAAGAGGATTTATCGAGCAATAATGGTACGGAAACAAACCTCGACATGGGGCAGCAGTTAGTGAAAGGATATAACGCATGGCAGAACAAGCGATCTGCAGCGCACAGTACATATAAACGGGGCCACTACATGTCATCACCGGGTCAAGAGGATAGAAGCGATAACACACGCTCAAGATTTATATAGACGGCGTTTTTTTGCCGAGCGAATTTGCACAATAATTTCAGACTTCGCCTTTAAATATGAAGGAGGCGATAAGAGAGCGGGAGAATACATCAATACTTGCAACTGAATCAGGAATAACCCTATTCAACATAAAGTTAGCAAATACAAGAGAGTGGGAAAATATATACCCCTCTCATCTGTTGCACCAGGAGAAGGCATTTGTAAATACAACAAATACGAGCATTGGAAGACCTAGAACCGTGTGAATTCAAGTCAAGACAACAAGCAAATCGTTGAAAACACATGTGGAAGATAATGGGTACGTGTGAGAAATGTAGAATGCAACAATTGGATAAATATGCCCTATTCAAACACACACATAGTAAATCATATCATTATATTCATAGGTGTAGAGATGTCCTACCACAACAGTGTTCATCCCTGAAGAAGACCTTACATGAAAAACATTTTTGGTCCTAATTGGAGAAGGTCGAAACGCGTGTGCATCAATAGTGGTTTGGAGCGTGAATGGAATAGACTTTCCCGCATGGGCATTTTCAGTGGAATGGACTCCTTTTTCCACTGGTTGAATGAATTTAAATCTCCGACCCTATATAGGACTCCATGTTTGAGGTGACACTGAGGGCAAAGAAGGATAAGGTCCCGGTGTGGCATTTCCGCAAATATAAGTAGGACAAACACGAGAAAATTAATTTGCCTTGAATTTGTGAATTAGAAATTTTGTGTAATGCTTGACTATGATGAACTGATATCGAGTTTAACTACTCTAAACTACATCAAGCAATGAGCTGAATGTATCTATGGTGTACAAATCAATGTTTTGTGTATATATATGTTTTGTATAAAGTAATGTTTTGTGCATATGTTTTGTATAGATACGAATCTAGGAGAGGTGAATGTATCTTTGAAATGAAGGAGATTCTCAATGTATAAAATAGTGAAATAACGAAAAATTTAAAGTTGAAAGCCCAAAGTCAATTAAAGGGACTATTGTGGTAACAAGTAAGACTGCAATTTATGGTGTCGGAGGTATTTTTTGTTTATAAAATATGGAGGATCATTTGGCACTTCAACAGGAAGTCCCGTCCCTCTTGGCCAAGGGGGCCATTGAGCGCGTTCCTGCGCCAGAAGTAGGACGTGGTTGTTCTCACTACTTTCTGGTGCCCAAGAAGGACAAGGGCATGCGTCCTATCTTGGACCTCAGGGACGTCAATCGCTTCCTTCGGAAGGAGATGTTCATGATGCGTACTCGGGCTCAGGTCTGGTCTGCCCTGGACCCTGGAGACTGGATGGTAGTGTTGGACCTGCAGGGTGCATATTTCCACATTACCGTCCTGCTGGCCCACAGGCGTTACCTGCGGTTCACGGTAGGTCACAAGCACTTTCAGTTCACTGTGCTCCCCTTCGGCCTTCCCAGCGCCCCTCTGGTATTCATGAAAGTGATGGCGGTGGTCGCAGCTCACCTACGCAGATCAGGGGTTCCGGTCTTCCCCTCTACGACTGGCTTTTGAAGGCAGGCTCGCCCCAGGCTGTCTTCTCTCACCTCCAGACTACGGCCGACCTCCTGCATTTGCTGAGGTTCTCCATCAATGTGCCGAAGTCGCACCTGATTGCCTCTCAGAAGCTCCTCTTCATTTGAGCGGTTCTGGATAAGACTCGGTTTCGGTCATATCCTCCCGAACGGAGAGTCCAGGATATTCAGGCTATGATTCCGATCTTTCAGCCTCTCTCCTGGGGTCGATCAGGTTGACACTGAGCCTGCTGGGCCTCATGGCCTCCTGCATCCCGCTGGTCATTCGTGCCAGATGGCATATGTGGGCTCTGCATTGGGACCTGAAGTTCCAGTGAGGGCAGCATCAGGGGAACCTGTCCGATTATGTCCAGATCTCGGAGGGCACTGCACAACAGCTGCAGTGGTGGCTCATGAACCGGCATTGGGTCCAAGGCAGATCCTTCTCCCTTCCCCAACCGGAGCACACAGTAGTGACTGACGCGTCCCTCCTGGGATGGCCGGGGGCACATGGAACGGCGTAGATCAGAGGCCTCTGGTCTCTGGCGGAGTCCAGGCTCCATATCGACATTCTGGAGCTTCGGGCGATCCTACTTGCACCGAAGGCATTCCTTCCCTCTGTCGAGGGGAAGGTACTGCAGATGTTCAGACAACACCACCGCCATGTGGTACTGCAACAAATAGGGCAGGGTGGGGTCTTGGACCCTATGTCAGGAGGCTCTGCGCCTCTGGACATGGCTGGAACAGCAGGGCATTTCCCAGGTGGTTCATCACCTGGCACATTCACTGAACGCCAGGGCGGACAAACTCAGTCGCAGGTGCATGATGGATCACGAATGGCGTCTTCACTCGGACGTGGCGCAAGGCCTCTTTCGACAGTGGGGAGAGCCTTGGTTCGATCTATTCGCCACCGAAGAGAACGCGCAATGTCAGCAATTTTGCTCGTTGGACTTTCCAAGGCTACACTTGCTGGGCAACGCTTTTCGTCGCGAGTGGAGTTGCGGTCTGTTGTAAGCCTTTCTGCCTATACCACTTCTGCCCAGAGTGCGGAAGAAGATTCGGGTGCGACAGGGCCCAAGTCATTCTTGTGGCTCCGGACTGGGCTCGAAGAGTTTAGTATCCTGAGCTACTCAGTATGACTATCAATCCCCCGATCAGACTGCCTCTTCGGGAGGATCTTCTGTTGCAGCAGTGGACGGTCCTCCACCCGAACCTGTCCAGTCTCCACCTCTTTGCGTGGAGACTTAGCGGCGGCAGTTGACTCCTCTTGACTTGCCTTCTAAAGTCTGTGATGTCATTCTGGCATCCAGGCGTCCCTCCACTAAGTTGGAATACGCCTGCAGGTGGAACAAATTTGTGGCATGGTGCACAGCAAAGGCTGTGGATCCCCGTTATGCCCCTCTTTCAGAAGTCATTCGGTTCCTTCTTTCTTTGGCCCAGCAGGGCTCTGCTCTGGACACTATCAAGGGTTACCTTTCTGCTATTTCGGACTTTCTCTGGCTCCCTGATCAGCGCCCTCTTTTCAAGTCCCCTATTGTAAATAGATTCCTCAAAGGCATTACTCCTCTTTTCCCTCCTATTCCTTTTGTAATGCCACAGTGGGACTTTTAACCTCTTCACAACTGTCCTCTTCGTCTACTGACTTTGAAGACTGCTTTCCTGGTTGCCATCACCTCTGCCAGGAGAGTGAGTGAGCTCCAGGCTCTTTCTTGTTTATCTCCTTTTATCTGTCCATCCGGACAAGGTTGTGAT
This sequence comes from Lissotriton helveticus, assembly GCF_964261635.1. Taxonomy (NCBI): domain Eukaryota; kingdom Metazoa; phylum Chordata; class Amphibia; order Caudata; family Salamandridae; genus Lissotriton; species Lissotriton helveticus. Next base: position 246,419,532 of record NC_136070.1, on the reverse strand, counting down.
CAAAACACGTCTCTCGTTTCTGCCAAAGGTTGTCACTGCCTTTCACATCGGGCAGACCATCACTTTGCCCACCTTCTTTCCGCCTCCGCATCCTTCCAGAGAGGAAAGAGGCTCCACCGTCTGGACCCAAAACGTTGGCTCTAATTTATCTAAACCACGCACAACAGTTGCAGGTGGATGCACAGCTCTTTGTTGGCTACGTGGTTCCAAGAAAGGTCGGTCCATACACAAGTGGACCATTTCCCGATGGGTCGTCTTGTGTATCAAAGCTGGTTATTCTTTGGCTAAAAAGGAGTCTCCGGTGAGGCTGCGCGCCCATTCCACCTGCTGACGGCAGCCACTACAGCACTGGGAGGTGGTGTCCCCCTGCAAGACATCGGTCAGGTTGCCACATGGGCCTCGCTGCACACTTTTACTAAGCACTATTGCCTGGACAGCAAAGTCCTGAGAGACTGCTTCTTTGGCCATTCTGTTCTCCGAGACTTTCTGATGTGATCTTGGTTCACAGACCCACCACCGGGGTTGGTATTGCCGGGGTATGTATTCTAAGGTAAGGAATCTATCACTACGTGTTTCTTTCAGATGAACAAGTTGCTTATCTTCAGTAACGATATATCTGTAAGAAACATTAGTTGGTGATGGATTCCTTACCGCCCCACCCTTCCTCCCGGTTCTGCTAACTGATTTCCAGGGTTAAGGTCATCCTTTTCAGGGCCCTAATTTTAATGCACCAGTGGTCAGTATCTTGCATGGCTCTGTGTTCCTGGGGCGGAAAGTAATATACAGAACTGATGTCAGCACGCGAGGGCGGCATCGAAGTAGCTGCAGCAACGTCATCTCTGCGACCACAGCACCAACGACTGACTCTGAGCCGCACAACGCTACCTTCCGACGCGCAGGGCTCCTGCTGACAAACTTTTCGGATCCAGTCTGACGCCTTGGAGTAATTCTAAGGTAAGGAATCGATCACTAACTAATGTCTCTTACAGATATATCGTTACCGAAGGTAAGTAACTTGTTCGTCGGGGACAAAAGCTGTTTGGAGTAGAGGTGCTTCACACCTACCCCCAAGCAGGAACAGCATTCAGGCTGGTGAGATGAGCCTCAAAGGCTTTTTGTCCTTTGATATGCTAGCCAGGGCCTCTCCAGCTAGTGGAGATGCCGCCCCATTGACTAGCCCCACTTTTGGCAGCAAGATCTGCAGGACAATTGGTGGTCGGGAGAAGTGTCCCCTCTCTGCCAGGACCACCCCTAAGGTTCTGTAGACTGAGTTAACCCCCCCCCCCACACACTTTTTTTTTGTTCAAAGGAAATCCTCCATCTTGAATGGAAGGGTTTGATGGAATCGGGTGAGGGGATGCCCCCTCTGCAAAAGGAGGGGACACTCAAAGGGTGTAGTCACCCTAAAGGCAAGTAGCCCATTGGCTGCCACATGCCAGTCCCTGTAATGCCCCTAAATTCAGTATTTAGGGGCTCCCCTGAGCCTTGATCCTCCGATTCCTGCAACCCAAGAAGAAAACAGACGAAGAAAACTCTGTGCAGCAAAACAAGAAGACACCTACTGCCTTGGCCCCAGCCCTACAGGCCTGTCTCCTGCTTCTGAAGCCTGCGAAGAAGATCCCTGCGACTTCCAAGAATCCCAGGAAGACTGCCACTTTTCAATAAAGACCAGTTCTCAGAGGACAGTGAGTCAATAAAAAAATCAATCTTCCAGGATTCCGATCCTGGCGGATCCTCAACCTCTGCCCACTCTGCACCTGACACCCAGGGCCCAAGTTGGAGTGGCTCGCCTATCCTGCAAAGTCTCCCCAGTGGTCCTAACCTAGTCTCCATCGGTGGCAGAACTTTCTAGGATCCCACAGTCGCCTGCAGCCTCCACATAGTATCTTCCTCACCAAGACTGGCTCCATCCCTGAAGATTCAACACCAAAAGTTACTCCTCATCCTCACTGCTCCGGACTTTGGGAGCTCAACCGATGGTTTTAAACCCCCCACGCCCCCCACGCCCTCCGCCCCCCTCGCCCTCCGCCCCCCTCGCCCTCCGCCCCCCACGCCCTCCGCCCCCCACGCCCTCCGCCCCCCACGCCCTCCGCCCCCCACGCCCTCCGCCCCCCACGCCCTCCACCCCCCTAGCCCTCCACCCCCCTAGCCCTCCAACTTACCTGCCCAGCCGGTGATCACCTTCAACCAGCCTCCTGTGGGCTGCGCCTGCAGCCTCTTTGTGTGACCGACAACCTCCATTGAACTGCATTGGGTGCCCGATGCTGATTTTGCAACCTGCACTGGGCCGCTCCTGTGCTGCTGGTGGTGTAGCTTTGTGGAGTGTCTCCCACACAAGAGGCTAGACCTTTGACTAGCGCGTTAGACTTGGCATACTTTCAACTGTGTATATTTGAGCCTTATGATTGTGTAAACTGATGGTGGCGAGGGTTGGTTTTGTTGCGGTGAGTGTTTTGGGCGAGGGCAGCCTAGCAACACTATACTTCTTGCTACTATTTATGTGCTTGTGATGTTAGCAATTCTCAGCTGGTTAGGGAGGATGAGAGAAAGAAGTAAGAAGACTCACTTGCCATAAAAAATATCTCTTCCAAGAGGTTTGTGCCTTTTGATCATATATGTTCTCCTAAAATAAAATTACTATTTTTACAGATGTTAGATGCACTGAATATGTTGTATCCGTTCTCTCGCAATGAATTATTTTAAATATCTGAAAGAAACAGGTTAGTATTAGATTCCTTACCTTAGAATATCCCCAGGCGTCAGTCTGGATCCGGAAACTTTTGCGTAGCAGTACCCCTGCGCGTCGGTAGGCGTCGTCTGCAGGTGTCCCCTGCGGCTCCGCGTCGTGCGCCGTGATGACGTCGCTGGAGTATATAGACGCCACCGCCGCGCGCTGACGTCAGTTCTTCTTTTTTGCCAGTTAGCGCAGATCCGAAGAGCAGTACTCCGGTCTTTTGACCAAAGTTTTTTGTTACATCTAACTATTTCAGGTGCCGGTAGGATGCCCGGTTTTAAAAGTTGCGACGGGTGCGACCGCCTGATGTCGGTCACCGACCACCATCGACTTTGCCTCCGGTGCCTGGGCGCGGACCACGACGTGGAGTCCTGCGTCGACTGCCGGGCCTTGACGAGTAAGGCTAGACGGGAGCGGTCCCGCAAGCTACTCGAGCTCCGGGTGTCGGCCCCGCGTCGAGAGCGGTCCCGGTCCGGCCGGAGGTCAAGGGAGCGGTCGAGAGAGCGATCGCTGAGCCGCCATGAGCGCTCCGGAAGTCGTCACCATTCCTCCGGTTCCTCAGGTAAGCGACACAAGAAGTCATCATCGTACCCCCGACGCCCGCGTGATGCGGCCGGGGGTTCGGGTGGCCCCACCCCCGCGTGGGTCGCCGACGCCGTCTGCCCCATACCAGTCGGTCCCTGGAGAAGGCGCGTTGCGCGAGGAGATTGAGGAGTTCCTCATGGCTATGAGGGCGCGGTCTCCTCCGGCGCCTGCGGGACCGTCGGTCCCGTCTGGGAGCCCGAGCGGTTCGGGTGCACCTGCCCCGACTCCGCCGGGTGCTCCGGCCTCGACCCCGCTGGCGGCTCCGGCCCCGGCGCCGCTGGGCCCTTCAGGGTCGTCGCCGGCTGGTCAACCGGCCTCTCCGTCGCCGATTCCATCGGGGCAACCCGCGGTGCCGCCTCCGCGCAGCGCCGTGACTCCGCCGTCAGTTCCGGCCGGCGTCGGGGCACCGGCGCCGCGCGGTGCCACCCCCATTCCCTCTTCGACTCCTGACGTGGAGTCGGACCGCCGAGTCCGGGGCCGTTGGGGCCCCTTGGCTCCGAGGAGCCGGTCTATATCGTTGACTCTAACTATGGAGATGAAGACGATTATGGAGAGGGTTGGGAGGGGTCTGAGGACCCTTTGTCACGGGACTGCCAGTACGACGTGGACTGGGCAGGTGACTTGGGTGATGCCAGTGGTCTGGACGAGTCGCCCAACCCTGGGTTTGTCTCGCCTCCCACTGTGGCGTCGGAGGCTGGGGCTGCCTATTCGGTGGTGCTGATGAGGGCTGCCAAGGCCTTGAGCCTTGAGCTCCCCGTCGCAAAGGTGAAGCCTAACATCCTCACCGAGGTATTCAAACCGCAGTCATGCCCACAGGAGCCTCTGCTGCCGTTTAATGACGCCTTGACGGATGTCCTTTTGGGCACATGGTCCAGGCCCGCTTCCGGTTCACCGGTTGATCGGAACGTTGCCAGGCGTCACCGTCCATGTTCGGACGACCCTGCCTTCCTGTCCACCCATCCCTCCCCGGAGAGTCTGGTGATCCAGGCATCCACTTCCCAGTCCGCGTTCCCGACGGCCCTGCCTGATCGGGAATCTAAGCGGTATGACCAGTTTGGCAAGAAGGTCTTCTCGTCTCTGAGTGCAGGACTGCGGTCTTGCAATACCGCATGCCTCTTAGGCCGCTACACCCACTCTCTGTGGGATACGGTCGCGGAGTGTCTGCCGCAATGCCCGCAGGAGGTGCGGGACAAGCTCAGCCAGGCCTTGGTTGAAGGCCGGGACGCGGCGAGGTATTCAATACGGTGTGGTCTTGACACGACCGACTCGCTGGGCAGAGCAATGTCCACGTCGGTGGCGATTCGTCGCCATGCTTGGCTGAGATCCGCCAACTTCTCGCCGGATGTCCAGAATGCCCTGATGGACATGCCATTCGATGGCAGTCGCCTGTTCGGCGACAAAGCGGACAACGCGCTTGAGCGCTTCAAGGACTCCAGGGTCACTGCCAAGTCCTTGGGTCTCTCGACCCAGCGCCAGCAAACGGGTTCGTTTCGCTCCTTTCGTGGCCATGGAAGGGGCGGTCCCACACGTGCTGCCAGCCACGCACCGCAGAGCGCTCCTCAGCGCGGTGGCGGCCGTGGATTCTGCCGTGGTGGCGGTCGGGGACAGCGGCGAGGTCAGTCCACACCTCCCCCCGCAGCAGCCTCCAAATCCTCCTAGTCCGAGCTTTCGGGCCCATGTGACGCCAGTGGGTGGCAGGGTTCGCCATCACCACTCCTGCTGGCGCACTATCACGTCGGACAGGTGGGTGCTGCAGCTCGTCCGAAGGAGCTACTCCCTCCCCTTCGAGACCTCTCCTCCAGCCATGCCACCGCAGAACCACCGTGTGTCGGGGGACCACTTGACACTTCTGCAGGAGGAAGTTACGGCCCTCTTGGCCAAGGGGGCCATCGAGCGCGTTCCTGGGCCAGAAGTAGGGTGTGGTTGCTACTCCCACTACTTTCTGGTACCCAAGAAGGACAAAGGGGGCCTGCGTCCTATCTTGGACCTACGGAACGTCAACGGCTTCCTCCGGAAGGAGAAGTTCAAGATGTTGACTTTGGCTCAGGTCTTGGCTGCTCTAGACCCACAAGACTGGATGGTAGCGTTGGACTTGCAGGATGCGTTTTGTCACATCCCCGTCCTGCCGGCCCACCGGCGTTACCTGCGGTTCACGGTAGGCCATGAGCACTTTCAGTTTGTCGTGCTCCCATTCGGCCTTACCAGCGCCCCACGGGTGTTCACGAAAGTGATGGCGGTGGTCGCAGCTCATCTGCGCCGGTTAGGGGTTTCAGTCTTCCCCTACCTCGACGACTGGTTGTTGAAGGCGGGCTCGCCCCAAACAGTCGTCCACCACCTTCAGATGACGGCAGACCTCCTGCACGAGCTGGGGTTTTCCATCAATGTGCCGAAATCACACCTGTGTCCCTCTCAAAAGCTCCTTTTCATCGGAGCCGTTCTCGACTCGGCGCAGTTTCGGGTTTATCCTCCGGAACGGCGGGTCCGGGATATTCAGGCTCTGATTCCCATCTTTCAGCCGTTGTCCCGGGTTTCGGTCAGGTTGACGCTGCGGCTTCTGGGGCTGATGGCCTCCTGCATCCTTCTGGTGCATCACGCCAGGTGGCGGATGCGGGCTCTGCAGTGGGACCTGAAGTTTCAGTGGGCCCAGCATCAGGGCAACCTGTCCGACCACGTCCTGATCTCGGAGGGCACTGCGAGACAGTTGCAGTGGTGGCTTACGGACCGCGATTGGGTCAGAGGCAGATCCCTCTCCCTTCCCCAACCGGAGCACGTAGTTGTGACGGACGCGTCCCTCCAGGGCTGGGGAGGCCACTTGGGAGAGGCGGAGATCAGAGGCATCTGGTCTCCGGCGGAGTCCCGGCTCCATATCAACATGTTGGAGCTGCGGGCGATTCGCTTAGCACTGAAGGCATTCCTCCCCTTTGTCGACAGGAGTGTAGTGCAGATGTTCACGGACAACACCACCGCCATGTGGTACTGCAACAAACAGGGCGGTGTGGGGTCGTGGACCCTTTGCCAGGAGGCTCTGCGCCTCTGGCAATGGCTGGAACGTCAGGGCGTGACTCTGACGGTTCAACACCTGGCAGGTTCTCTGAACGCCAGGGCGGACGAACTCAGCCGTCGGTGCTCGGTGGATCACGAATGGCGTCTGAACTCTGACGTGGCGAAAGGTCTCTTTCTGCAATGGGGAGAGCCTTGGTTAGATCTATTCGCCACAGAAGAGAATGCGCAATGTCATCAGTTCTGCGCGTTGGAGTTTCCAAGACGGCACTCGCTCGGCGACGCCTTTCAGCGCGAGTGGAGTTGCGGTCTGTTGTACGCCTTTCCGCTATACCACTTCTGCCCAGAGTGCTGAAGAAGATCAGGCGCGACCGGGCCCAAGTTATCCTTGTGGCTCCGGACTGGGCTCGAAGGTACTGGTATCCCGAGCTACTCAGCATGACAGTCGGTCCCTCGATCCGCCTGCCCCTTCAGGAGGACCTTCTGTCGCAGCAGCAGGGGACGGTCCTCCACCCGAACCTGTCCAGTCTCCACCTCCATGCTTGGAGATTGAGCGGCGACAGTTGAGGCCATTTGACTTGCCTCCTGAAGTCTGTGATGTGATTCTGGCAGCCAGGCGTCTCTCCACAAAGTCTGTATACGCCTGCCGGTGGAACAGATTTGTGGCATGGTGCACAGCAAAGGCTGTGGATCCCATTTCTGCCCCTCTTTCCGAGGTTCTCCTCTTCCTTCTTTCCCTTGCCCAGCAGGGCTCTGCTCTGGGCACTATCAAGGGCTACCTTTCTGCCCTTTCCGCCTTCTTAAGGCTACCTGATCAGCCATCTTTATTCAAGTCCCCTATTGTACTGAGATTCTTGAAAGGCATCACGCACATGTATCCACCTGTTCCGTTTGTGATGCCTCAGTGGGACTTGAACCTGGTTCTGACATTCTTGATGTGTGCTCCCTTTGAGCCGCTTCATTCCTGTCCTCTCCGTCTGCTCACTTTAAAGACGGCCTTCCTGGTTGCCATCACCTCTGCCAGGAGAGTGAGTGAGCTCCAGGCTCTTTCTGTCAAACCTCCTTTCTTGTCCGTTCATCCTGACAAGGTGGTTCTTAGGACTAGAGCTTCTTTCCTGCCCAAAGTAGTTTCTGGTTTTCACATCGGGCAGTCCATCACCTTACCCTCCTTCTTCCCGCCTCCGCATCCTTCAAAAGATGAGGAGCGGCTCCATCGTCTGGACCCAAAACGTGCGCTTTCATTTTATATGGATCGCACACGCCAGTTCCGGGTGGATGGCCAACTGTTTGTTGGCTACGTGGGTGAGAAGAAGGGAAGGGCGGTACAGAAACGAACCATCTCGCGGTGGGTCGTCCTGTGCATCAAAGCATGCTACTCTTTGGCTCGGAAGGAGCCTCCTGTTGGGCTGAGGGCCCATTCCACTCGGGCCACGGCGGCTACTACTGCCTTGGGCCGGGGAGTCCCTTTGCAGGACATTTGCCAGGCGGCTACGTGGGCCTCGCTGCACACCTTTGCGAGGCATTACTGCCTGGACAGTCAAGTCCGGAGGGACGGCTTCTTTGGCCGTTCGGTCCTCCAGGATTTTCTGGTGTAGGATTGTATTGGTTCGCAGACCCACCACCGGGGTTGGTATTGCTGGGGTATCTATTCTAAGGTAAGGAATCTAATACTAACCTGTTTCTTTCAGATGAACAAGTTACTTACCTTCGGTAACGATATATCTGTAAGAAACAGTAGTTAGTATTAGATTCCTTACCGCCCCACCCGTCCTCCCCGTTCTGCGAACTGATACCTAGGGTTAAGGACATCCCTTTCAGGGCCCTAGTTTCAAATGGCACCAGTGTTAGTTCTCACATGGCTCTGCGTGTTCTGGCGCGGAAAAGCTGTGTGCAAAGAACTGACGTCAGCGCGCGGAGGCGGCTTCTATATACTCCAGCGACGTCATCACGGCGCACGACGCCGACGACGCGGAGCCGCAGGGGACGCCTGCAGACGACGCCTACCGACGCGCAGGGGTACTGCTACGCAAAAGTTTCCGGATCCAGACTGACGCCTGGGGATATTCTAAGGTAAGGAATCTAATACTAACTACTGTTTCTTACAGATATATCGTTACCGAAGGTAAGTAACTTGTTCGTTCAGTTGGTTAATTTTACTCGCATTTCAATTGTTTTAGCAATTAAGGACTTGTTCACCTATCCAAACATGTATAGTGGTTCTTTCAAATCCTATTTAGAGAAGGGTGTTTCTTCAATTGTGGCTGCTTACGTGCTCATAAGAACCAGTACTTATCTGCTTAAACGATGGAAGTGTGAGTAAAATTGATTGATCTACATGTAACTTGATGTATTGGCGAGACTGAAGCAACTTGTCTAGACGTGTGCAAACCACCCTTTTAAATCTGAAGTTAGTTTGTTTCTAGTAGTTACTGCACCTCACACCAACCTCCAATAAAGAAAACTGAATTCACCAAATAACAGCTAATCCTTTTACTGTGCATTTTGATGGAACAGAAAATCATTACATTCCTTTTGGTTAATTAAAAAAAGACTATTTAAGCAGATTGTGTATTTTTAGACTTGTAAATGTTTACCAACACTAATGAGTATGGGAGAATTAAAACCTAAGTTAAGTTTTTCAGTGGTATCATTTGGTGTTTTCTGGTCTTAACATACTATTTTGTACAGTTTTAAATGTACTTCTAAGGAGTCATTTTAGATAATAGTATTACTGTTGCCATTCATCGTAAATCTAGAAAACCAACATGTATTCCCTTTTACAGATAGAAGATGTACTGAAAAAATTTACAGACCTTGACAGACTTAAGGAAAATGCCTGGCAGCAAGTAAACATCCAAGCTAAAAAGGTTAAGGTGAGCTGCATCTTTTGAAAGATACACCTGAAAGATGGGAGCGTTTTTGACAAATTTAGTCATTTAACGATTACTCTTCTGTGATTTTGTCATAGTATGATTGGTGAAATTGAAATGCGACCATGAAAGTATGAATTTGTTGCTACTCCTGGCCATTAGGGATTGTTATAGGTAAACTGGAATTTGAATCTGGACATTTCAAAATGTGATGTTTTTAGAATGTCTGTCTGTAGTTCTGAGGCAGGAGCAACCCCACCTGGTACATTCCATATGTGGGCAGATGTTAACTAGCTTAACTCCCCTCATCTTGCATGTCTATGGTATTTTTGTAGCACAGAAGGCAGCAGAGCAGTGTACTGGATAAGACTAGCATAAAGTCATGAGTGATTGGAGAGTTAGCTGGATGATGGATAATTAAGGCATTGTCAAGTGCTTATTAAAGAGAAGTCTTCTACTTTCTTATATTGGAGCAGCACTGGGACCTCCCTGATGGATAAAGCAATGTTGTTCCACATGCTGGGTGCAAAGTTGTAAAATGGGCTGTCTTGTTTTTCCTTTTTACGCTACTTAGTCTACGTTCTCATGTGCTGGCTGCAGATGTAGCAAGTCCACCAGAGATGCTGAGCTAGTCCGTAAGATTAATGGTGTTGCCAGTCGCGATGGCTTTGTCATTAAAGCCATTGGTTTTAAAAATGGTGTGGGCCGTCAAGGAATCAATTTTATCAAGATTGGGGGTGATCATATTTATTAAGGCCCTAAGGTGTTTTTGGTTTGTTTGTTTTTTTGCAGTGTTCTCGAGGGTGAAGTTGGTGTTCAGGGTAAATCCAGTGACTTTAGAGTAATGCTTGATCTATTCTGTAGGTGTTCCGATAATGTAGACCGCTAATAATGTGGGTCTGGAATATGGAATGTTATGCTCAACTTATGTGGAGTTGTAATGAATGGCAGGCACCACAGCTATAGAAGAAAAACCTCTATTCTGCACAGTGGAGAAAAAACGGACAACACCAAACGATCCTCACAACGCAGCCTTTTGCCCCAGCGTCTGCCTTTCCATCAGTCCTTCCCATTCTAATCTATATCATGACATAGTCCACAGTCCCAACAAGGAATGTTGTGCTACATACAGACCAGTAGCACAGTAGACGCAACACACCCACACACCCTTGCTCCAGAACAAACAAAAAAACAATGCAGGTCATACAGTGTGTTTCAAAACTAAATTTCTGGAAAGGGATGTTAGAAAAAGAATGAACCAGGGTACGAACTAACGCCTTCCGAACATGGGAGGTAAAAACATAAGATCCGATAATGATCAAATGAGAATGAATAAATCTACTAACCTACATCATGACTAAAGAGTGCATATAAATAACATCATAAAGAAAGTAACATACATTGAAAACCGAAAATATCTACTGACATAGGTTTCTCATTCAAGTGGATGGACTAATTGCTCTCCTGAAAGGTGATTCCAAACATTGAGATTCACCAAGCCTTTTCAATTCACAATACCTCACGATCTTCCCTTCCAAGACATTGACACCAGTATACTTCACCAACCGCGACATGAAACTTACTCCGCCAATCTTTAGTGTCCACTCTTCCTAAATTGGATGTAACTTCAGTGACCATGAAAGGTCCACTTGCAAACCCTGTCATTTAAATACTCACACATTTACTCCATACATGCAGTCAAATCTGCTCTTTTAGTACTCTTGATGTCTCATTATCTTTTTCTGTGTTGCTTTGTTCAAAGGCACTCCCTCCTTGCTCTTTCTCGTCAGCCACTCTGGGTGCATTCTAGTTCTAACCCCCCTCCCTTTTTTTTTATTGGAAAGGAGTCTGGTTAATCATTGTTAGGCGTGTCCCTGTGAATCCACAGTTTCTCTTAAAGCGCTCTTAAAAGGATACTTGCTATGTACTGCTAGTTGTACGCACCCTTTGATCAATCTTTTCATGGTCCTAACGCAACCATTTGCCAGTGGCAAGTAAAGAGACATTCTTAAATGTGTAACCACCATCTTTCTCAAACTCTTGTATAACTAAGGATGTGAATTGCGCTCCTAATATCAGAGATAGCATTAGGAATGCCTTCTCTATCAAATTAATCTTTAAGAAAATCAAGCCCCGTTTGGGTGCTTACAGCACTGACCCAACCAAGTGAAATCCATTTAGAAGTATAATCGCAAACCTTCCAAAGCGCAGTAGACTAAACGGGCCAACAATATCCTTTACCAAGTTACTCCATGGCCTTCCTGGTACATCTACGGGTGACATAAAGCTCTCCTGGACTCTCAAAATCAGCACGTTGGATACCGTTTCTTACCACCAATGCATATGATCCATTTGAGGCTACCAGTAACTTGCTCGCTCCCATGATGCACAAGTTTCCTTTATCCTATGTCTTAGGGTCTTTACAGGCAGCCGAGACAATCAGCTCTCTGATTAAGTCCAAGCCAAGTATACTAAGTGAAAGATAAATCTCTGACCTCTTCGTCCATCGATCCATGATTTGGCTCTCACTCCCTTTGCTGTCAACTAAAATCACCAATGACCTATGGTCTGTCCCTTCTACAAACTGCAACCCCAGTAAATATAATTGTAAATGCTGTATACCCCAAGTGCACTGAAGTGTCTATCTTTCTACTACAGAGTAATTCTCCTATCTTCACTGTCCTAGAGGTGAAAGCCACCACTTTTTCTTCACTATTGTCCTCTGTGACAACCACACCCAAACCTTTTGAACTCTCAACTGTAGTCAAAATGATCCTTTTCAAACGCAGCAAAATGACCCAACGTGGGTAACTACCCAATGCACAATTTAACTTTGAAAGCACTAGCACACTTCAACATAAGCTTCTCCTTTTCTTAAGAACTGCCTTATGGCAAACACTACACTAACTTGCATTTCTCCCTTTTCAGAGACGGGCCTTTACCTTGTAACCTTTCTAACACTTTGACAAATACTCTATCATGATCTTCTTTGGTCCAAAGACTAAAATGCCAGCTTAAAACTCTTGCACTTGGGTAATACCTTCAACAATACATGTTGAAAACATGCTTCAACCAATGCCAAACCAAATGGGTATGCACAAAGCGATATGCTCCCAAAGGTGTACACGCGCAGTCAAGTGTCTGAATTTTTTACCCAGTATTACTTTAAATGCAATGTAAATATCATTCGCACTAACCACCTGCAGATCCTGCAGCAATTATTACTCCTCCAGTGTTGGGCAGTAGTAACCTATCTATCCTTGTTTTTGTTAGTCATTGCATATCCTGATATTTTTCCACTATGTTTGGGTGCCAAAACAACTAGGATGAACCACTTTAAGATTCAGTTTTCCGGTAATACCTGCTTCTAGTAATCCTTGGTGTTCGTTCCTTAATGGACCAAATCATAAGTGAGAACTTGTGAAAGTAGTGAACTACAGTGCTTGCCCCTTCCTTGACTGTTATTTGGTGGTTAAACCCCTTTAATTTTCGCAATGTATCTTTAAGAACTTCAGCAAATGTAATAATTGTCCTAAGCCTCACCCAAGCTACTTGTCAATGCTTGCTCCGGTGTGTTAGGATTGTGCATGGTCCCCAAATCCCTCCGGTGTCTACACCCCGTAAACAATCTTCTTTCTGGGCAACACAAATGTTACACCATGTTTATTTTTCTTTAAAAACGGATCATCATAATTGCGCATCCCATTCAATCAAATTCACTGTGGCACCCTAAACCCTAATGGCCAGTAATGGATTCCAGTAGATCTATACAATCTTTGCCACAAACCCCCTTCCAGATAGTCTCCTACCAAGGTGTACTGTGAACCAGAATCTGCAAGTACAGTGATCTTCTCTCACTATCCCTCCATCCTTTATTAAATTATACTCTGGCGTGATCAATGTTCCGGTATCGCATTCATTTTCATTCAGTTTACATAACACTCAACCATAGTATTCACACCACTTTGAGCCTCTTTAATTTGACGATTAACTTTTTCTTGTTTGCCAACTTGTAATTAACTTCTGCACACCCTTGCAAAATGACCCATCCTGCCCGCATTTCCAACATGTAAAATGTTTTGCATAACAATTACGACTGTTTGCAATGTGTTTGCTGCTGCAACGATAACATTAAATCTTACTGTAATCGCGACTCACTAAGGGCTCTCACTGATCCCTTAATGTTTTAGGCACTACCACTTGAGCCTAATTTCTTTCAAACAATTTGTGGTATGTTCCTCATCTGATCTCTGCAATTTCTTCTTTCAAATTGGAGTTCTTGGCCAAGAACTTCTTTTGAATCCTGACCTTGTTACACCATGCGAACAATTGGTCCCCCTCCATCTAAACTTATTTTTTCTAGGCTGTCATTAAATATTTCTGCCTTCTCCTCCAAGATTGTGGAGTACAACACTTTGCTTCTTAGATGCAGAAAACATTTCCCCTCCTATTGCCACCAAATAGGAGTGTAAAATGTTCTTCCATCTTGCCCACAGTTAAGGGATACTTTCTGGCCTTCTTGCCAGATCGTCCGTCCTTATTTAAGTCACTTGTGATGCGATTTCTGAAAAGGCTCCAACATAGGTTTCCCCCTTGTACTTTTGTGATGCTGCAGTGAGATCATAGTCTGGTCCTTAATTATTTGATGTGCGCTCCGTTCAAGCTTCCTTATTCCTGCCCCTTATGGCTCCTTAGCATTAAGACTGTTTCTCGTCTCATTATCTAGGCATGCATGAGTGAATGAATGAGTAGGGATTTATTGAGCATATGCCCTCCACTATTCGGAGTGCAAAGAGAAAATGGAGTGCAGGAAGATTAGAGGGCAAAGAGCCAGGTCTTGAGTGTTTCTTGTAAAAGGCCCCTCCCCTTCCATTTGACACTTCTGCTAGAAGCTTTTTCTAGGTCTATTGTCCATGGGGGGGAAAGGTTCTCCCCCCTCCCTCTCCTGCTTTAGTGAGGTGGACCCTAGGAACTGTGGTCAAATGGCTGCACAGAGAGTGCAAGTTTCTCTAGGAGATGCAACTGCGTATCCTGGAGGACCGATAACCCGGACCTATGAGGTTTAATGCTCTGAATTAGAAGTGTTTTCAATAAGATATGCAGAGAAATGAGCCAGTCTTAGGAGTCTGAGTGCCAGACGAACAGCTGCATTTTGGACAGTTTGCAATTTCTTCACCAAGCTTTGTGGGAGGCCTGCATAAAGGACTTTGGTGTAATCCAGCCTGGAAATAATCAAGGCCAGGATCACGGTTATCCTCCCAGGCACAGAGAGGAAATGCAGGAATTTTTTTGCCTTACGCAAAAGGCAAAAACGCGTGCCAAATACTGTTAATGTTGGTTGTGCAAGGTCATGTGTTTATCGATCTTAACTCACAAGTTTTTTTACCACAACAACAAGCATGTTAGGCGGAGACTCCTCATCTGGCCAATCTACTTGCAGGTTTAAGTTGAAATGATGTCCAAAACTGAAAACCTCTGTCTTATCGGTGTTACACTTAAGTTGGTTGATATTTATCCAATGAAAAACTGCTGATAGACTGAGCTTAATAGCATCCGGCACAATTGACTTACCGTTCTTGAAGTAAGACGAGCTGTGTCATTAACATGACAGATTATCTTGGCCCCGAAAAACTTGACAAATGCCGCAAGCGGGGGTCCTATAAATGTTGAACATCGTGGAGCTCTCGCCAAATCTTGTGGCACTCCTACTGAGACAATGAATGATGAGGACAGAGCCAACTATCCTCGAGGCTGAGCGCAAATAAACTTTGAAACCACAAGGTTTCTTATCCAAGTTTCGTGGATTTTATTTCCAATATTCATAAACTTCAAATAGAGATTAATGACCTCATATGTCCATCCAATTCCTTTGCATACATAATTACATTCTTATGTAGAGGTGTGCATTATGCCATATCGTTTTTCAATTCACCCAATGCATTTTGGGTCATACAACCTTGACCCTTCGTCAGGGGTCTGAAACAAGGGACAAACAGGACCATATTATTCACTCGGAATATATATATATATAAATAGTGACAAAATCAGCCTGATGTACATGCAGTGACTTCACATGCAATTGGTTGCTATGCGATCGACGCTGAAAATCCGAAGAAAGAATGTGCAAGTCAGGTACCAGAAAAACGTGCTGAAGAAACGAGATACATCACCACTAGAACTGAACCCCTCGTGCAAGTGATGCGCTCTAATTCAAACGTGATTCATGCCATTATCGTGACCAAAATCATACCACAGTACCGGAAATGTAAACGAAAGTGCACAAATAGGTAAACGAAATGTACTCAAACTTACAAGCAAACGGACGCTGGCGCGACTCGAAGCATTCAGTGGAATACCGACCTCCGTAAAAGCGTGCATAACATAGGCTAACGCGCCATCATGTGATCGCGATTTAGACCAATAGAAAGAGTGGCTATCAAAACTAACCCTCATCACGTGATGTGAGTAACGCGACTTCATAACAAAGAAATACGGAGCGCGCCTAGATGCAATTGGTAATGGAACCCTAGTGAATTACAAAGAATAAAGGCACATATAATCCTAAACCAGTAACGAAACAATACAAATGGAACTGATAAACATCATAACGCCAATACCTGACAATGTGAAAACAATGCACAGTAAAATGCATAAATCAATGCATATATCATGGGGATCAGTGTTATTCAGAAACCAGTGCTAATATATATCAGATCATAAAAAGCATGAGTGTTCAACACGATCATTCAAACCAATTGGGTGATTAGAGTTCAATTTTTTGATCCAGTAAAATTCCGCTCTTAGTCTTTGCTTAACTGGATCCAGGTCTTGGCGTTGCGAGATAGTCTCGAGAACCATGAATTTTAATTGGGAAATTTGGTGACCAGCTTCTTTCCAATGACAAGCTAAGGAAGATTTCTTGTTCTCAAGTCTAATGTTGCTTTTGTGTTCCGTTATACGGACTTTCAGTTTGTCCCACATATATTTTGCCGCATGGGCATTTAATGCAATAAATGGAATTAGTTGTGTCACAGGTGCTGGAATGTTGCAGTTCAATAGGATGACCTTTAGTTGGATGCATGAACATTTTACCAGTCATTACATTGTTGCAGTGTGTGCAGTTTAAACATTTCAACATGCCCTTCCATATTTGTTTGTCCTTAGTTGGTGTGTTCAGAAGCTCTCTTAGATTTTTTGATCTTTGGAATGCAAATGTGACTTTGTCGCAATATAACTTATTCAAATCAGGTTCAGTTTGTATTAAATGCCAGTGTTTATTCACAATGCGCTTTATTTTACACGAATCTGTAGAATGTTTCAACACACATACTGTTTTCAGTTCCGTACTTTTAGCTTTGGGTACTAATAGGATGTCTCTACTGATGTTGTCAACTTTTTTCAAAGCGGTTTGCAAGATATCTGGAGGATATCCTCTGTGTTCATACTTCTGCGTTTGTTACTTGAACGAGAGTTGTAGATCCTCTTCACTTGACGTGATTCTCTCTAGTCTGATATATTGCGAAGTTGGAAAATGTTTTTTTAATGCATCAGGATGGAAACTTTGAAAAGCGAGGCTGGCATTTCTGTCAGTGGGTTTTTGGAAAACTTTGGTTTTGATTTCATTAACCAACATGACTTGTACATCCAGAAATGCTATTGATTCTTGAGAAGTAGTATGTGTAAACTTAATCCTTTCATTGTGAGAGTTGAGTGCCTCTATATTCAGTTCCAATTGTTCTTTAGATCCTCGCCAAATTAGGAAAATGTCATCAATATATCGCTTGAAGAGGATTATCCCTTCGGTCCAAGTGCAGTTGCTTAAAATATAGTCTGTCTCAAAATTATGCATGAAAATATTCGCGTATGAGGGGGCCCCCCCAAAACCCATTGAGGTCCCGTTTGCTTGGTTGAAGAACTGGCCTTTCCATTCGAAATAACTATGGTATAATGCGAATTGCATTAATTCCAAGATCAAGACTTTTTGGTACTCCTCCAAATCACTGTTCAATAAACACCATTCCAGTGCTTCAATGCCCTCCTTGTGTGGGATGGAAGTATACAACGCGATGACGTCAATGGTGCAAAGCCAATATGTACCCTCTTGCTGTAGAACAACAGATCGCAACATGTTCAAGAAAGCTGTCGTGTCCTTAATGAATGTCTCACCGTTTTGTACCAACGGTTGTAAAAATTTGTCAATGAATTTACCAATTGGTTCCGAGATGGACCCACACGCCGAGACGATGGGTCTGAATGGAGGGTTGGTGAGATCCTTGTGGATCTTGGGCAACATATATAGTCGCGGTCTTCTGAGATGTTTCAAATTGAAGAAAGCATATGTTTTTTGACTGATCCACTTCATGGCTGAAGCGTGATCCAATATTTGTTGCAAAACAAGTTGATATTCATGTGTGGGATCTCCTTCCAATGGTAGATAAATTTCATGGTTATGCACATGGTTATCAACACTCCTTGTGTAGAATTCAGTATCCATAACAATCAGAGCACCGCCCTTATCTGCTTTTTGAAAGGTGAGGTTTTTGTCTTGACTCAAATTTTTAAGTGTGTTCCACTCTTTGGTTGATAAGTTCGATTTGTTAGGTTTTCTGAAAGGAATTTTCTGTACTTCTGACATGACCGTTCTTTCAAACGCTTCTAATGTTTTGTGCGATGTAGGTGCGCAAAATGTACTGGGTGGTTTAATCCCATGATTCAGATGTTGAGGTTTGGTCACTATCCTTGAAAAAATATCTTAATTTCAAATTTCTGAAGAATTTGAAAAGAGCAATTTGTCTCACCAGGATTAGATCTATAGGTAGGTACGAAAGTAGTGCCTTTGTTCAGAAGCTGAATTTGTGCTTTAGTGAGTTGTTTTGATGAAATGTTTATCACTAAATTGTTTTCTGCAACTGGCTCCTGGTCCTTTTGGCTATCTCCTCTTCTGTTTCTTTTTGCCCTTCTTGTTCTTGACTTCTTGTCGGGGGAGCGTTTGCTGCCGGACTTATGGCTAAAAAAGACGGTTGTTGTGAGGTAATTTGACTGGTGGATGGTTTAGTGATTTGCGTGAGACTGATGCTGACAGGTGGTCTGGATTGTGCAATCTCGGAATCGGACACTACACTTTCATCTGAAGATGCTGTAACAGGTTTACGGGATTGTTGCTGAGTTTGCCATTTCTTCTGGTTATAGATTTCCGCCCAGGTATACACCTCTTCTAACTTGTAATCCAAAGTGTCACGACGATATTTCCGTAACTTTCTTTCATTAACCTCTTTGGCGTAGCGGTCTAACTTTTGATTGATGTCCTCCAATGTTTTATCAAGATCTGGGATTTTGTTCATTTCTGCTTTTAGGGCGTTGATTTCTTCTTCGATCTCAAGAAGAACCTTTGAGAGTTCCTCGACTATCAATAGAATCAAATCCAAGGAACATTTATTTAATATTTGATACAATTTTTCGAGAAATGTCTTACTGTTTTTACAGAGCATTGGTTTGAGAGCTATCCTGAGTCCCCTACTGAGACACCACGCTGCCTGACGAAAAAGGGACCAGCCAGACTTCCTGACCGGTCTTTGAGGAAAGATTTATTCCAATCCATGCAGTACCTCTAATTCCTATATCTGAGTAAAAGTAGTTGACTGATTTAGCAATACCAGGATTCTTTCCTCCTGCGTCTAGCATGTTTTTAAGCAGCACAGGCTTCCAAAAGAGCAGTCTGTGCTGAATTTTGGCCTCAACCCAGATTGACTGTGGCGTAGCAGCTCATTTGATTCTATATAGTTAGACAGCTGCCTTCCAACAAACTTTTCTACAAGTTGAGTTGGGTCTGTAATTGCATGAAATATTGGGGTTTTTAAGAAGGGGTAACAATTTGGCATGTTTTTCAACTGGAATAAACTATGGTGGTTCCGAATTACCTATTTATCCGGAAATTCCTCACTGGGCTAATGGTGTCCACTTCAGATCTAAAAGAAAGGGAGGGCAGGAATTGGAGAGGAAGCCTGATTTAAGGATTAATATGGATGCTCTGGTGGCTGCCATAGAGATGGAGTTAAGAGGAAAGGGAACAGGACACAATATTTGGAGTCCTAGCTGGAATCAAAGGACCGGCTCCTGAATATTCTGGTATGGTTCAGCTTTTCAGGATTTCCTGTAGTTTTATTATGAAAAACGAGGCTACTTGTTAACAACACTTGGCTGAAGAAATCTTGCTTCTGCGGCATGCAACCGGATTTCAGAAATGTTTTACTATTTTGAAAACGTTTCTAGGTTTGTTTTCTGACCTTTCAATCCTACTCTCGTAGAACTCCCTTTTGGTGAAATTGATCAGGGCTGAGTAATTCTTAAGTTCCTTTTTCTCCTTGGCTCTATCCTCCATGCTATAATTGTACACCAGGTTCCTCCATGTTTTAAATGTTTTTTCTTCTGTTTCACGATATTATTAAATCTGGGACTAAAGACCTTATTTTGCCTGGCATATGTCCAGGCAGGTGGTGGGGGGGGCAATTTTTCCTCATGGCGTGTCATTGAGCTTTAGGCTCTTTGTTTAATCCACCATACACAGTCTTCTTCCCAGACAAACTGATTGTGCGAAGTCTGGCATCCTTTCTGACTAAAGTTAACTCCGCTGCTGTGGGTATGCTCTGCCTCACCCCTTGAAGGAGAAACCACTCCATCACTTGGATCCCAAGAGAGCATTAAGTTTCTAAATTGTGTACAAGAGCACTGGGTCGACGGGGGCCAGCAACGTAGACGGACGTGTTGCTGTAAAGCTTCGTCCCGTCTCCCTTCTCTGGCCTCATCTATCCGCATATGCCTGAATTGGAGGGGTTTGCTGCCAGCTGAAACTACTCCGGAGACTACCCCGATGTCTCGGTAAAGAAACTGAGGGATAGCTGCCGGAGAAAACCTAGACACACCTTCCTACCTAAACTCTTGCTGCGAGTCGCTCCAGGGCATTGGGAGCAGCAAGGTACATGGCGCCGGAGATTGACTACTCCGCCTTGGCACCGACGCCCCCTGCGGCACGTCTCGCTACACCGTCCATCTCCAGTGACGGACGGGTTAATCGGAGTGGACGACATCAGGAGGCGATGCAGTGAGCGCCCTGCCTGACATTAAGGGTGAATCCTGCTGATCATGGGACTGCCGGATGCAAAGCGGCGGAACCAGCCGGGGGTTTGACTCTGCCCACGAGGCCGGGGGTTTGACTCTGCCCACGAGGCCGGGGGTTTGACTCTGCCCAGGAGGCCTCGCCAGGGGAAATGTGGCTGCAATAACTGAGAAGCTGCGAAATGCTTCGAGGTGCCCTGACTACTCCGGGGAGACCATGCTGTGGAGGAGTGTGGTGGAGGGGCTCCATTCCAGAGACAGGACCGATATTTTATCCTGCTACTGCGCTGGGTTATGGAGAGGTGCTGGGCCTCCTGACCTACCTGGAACCGGCAACTACCCCTGCGTCTGTGCCTGGGCGGCTGAATGGGAGCCCTTTACCGTGACTGCTCTGCCCCGAATAACTGTAATGGGGTACCTTCATGAACTTGCGTGGTGGCGGCGCACAATTTATTCATATCGGCGCCTGTGGCGCGGCGGCTTGGTCACCCTGCTGAGCACTGCCTAAAGAGTAAAAGTCGGGCCTGTTGCAGCAGTCTGGGGCACAGCGTGCATTGGGAGAGTGGGGATCGCTTAGTGGACTCCAGGGTGAGTTATGCTGGTGTTACCCTATAAGCGAGCGTCCTGCTTTGCGTGATCTGCCGCACCGCATGCTCCTCTACTCCGTCTTCCTACTAGTGATGCTGTGGGTTGGTGACTGCCTGCACATTGAGGCCTATCGCGCCTGGCGTGCCCTACCTCCCTCGATTGCGGCACTGGGACTCTGGGTGATGAAACCCACCTAGCTACTTCTGTGTCGAGGTTCTTGCGGCATATGTTACGAGCAGTGCGGATGAGACCCGTACGCCCTGCCTGCTTGATCCTGGGCTCCGACTATTGTGAACAGTGGGTGAGGATCCCGGTAATTGCTCCCAAGGTACCGGAGACATGAGACGCCCGGCTTTGAGCTCACTGCCTGTTGCCCCATGTGGGGGTCGAACGAAGGTTGGCACTGGGGGTGCGGTGGCCCCTCACCCTCCAACTCGTGCGCAAGCGGACAGGATGGCAGAGGCGTAGACGGCAGACCCCATGGTGAATAAACTTGACGCAGTGCTGGCAGCTGTTGAGCAGCTCGGAGAGACGATAAAGCAAATCCGCACGTCTCTGGAAGGCAAAATTGATAAAGTGGCACTTGATCTCACGCTGCTGCACGCGGATCACCGGAAACTTGCAGACCCCACTAGTGCCACGGAAGGGGAAATCGCGGAGGTTTTTCTGCCAGTGTCAACGGCGAGAAGCACACCCGTGACCTATTGAATAGTGTGCAACTCCTGGGGGACAGGGCAGAAGATGCTGAAGGCAGGGCCCTTTTCAATAATGTACGCGCCGTGGGCCTTCCGGAGGTAGTGGAAGGAAGAAACGCAGGTAATGAGTAATGCGGAAGACTGGATTCGATTGGTGTTGCCTGGCAAAGCCCTGTCTCCACACTTCGTTGTTGAAAGCGCGCACAAGGTGCCTGTCAAGCCCCCTGCCTCGAACGCGAGGCCGTTCTTAATCCGCTTATTAAACTACAGAGACAGATGCCATACTCCAGGAAACTCGGAAATTGCAAGAAATACAAGTGGACAATCTCAAAGTTATGATGTTCCTGGACTACACCTTCCAAGTCCAGAAACAGAGACACTCTTATTTGGCGGTGAAGAGGCGTTGTGAAGAGGCGTTTGCGGCAATGTGGTCTTAAGTATTTGGTTTCCTGCGAAGCTGAGAGTCTTCGCAAATGACAAGACCCATTTCTTCACCACTCCGGAAAGTGTGGAGGAGTGGCTGGATTCTAATAATTAATCATAAAGTAGACTGGAGGCACTGCCAGAGACTACCCTACAGCGTCGCTGGAGAAGACTGAGGAAATCGCAGTCCTCGACCCAGAGGCCTCTGGCTTAACACCAGAGTTGATACTAAGTGGTCCACTCGAGGCAGTTCAAGCAGTGGTGAACATTAGTGGATCGCTGGAGGGGGAATCCAGTTCGGGCTCTGACCAACGGGGGCCGTATTGTATTATTTCTCGAACCTTCCACTTTACATTCCACCCAAGACTTTGAGAGAACTGGAATGGCTTCCAGTTATTATGGAACAAGGGGAGACCGTGAGTTGCTCTGTGGAAACTGTACGCACCCATTAGTCCAGTAGGGGGAACGGTATCACATGTAGTGCACTGGCTGGTGGATGCACTACTTATGCATACGTTGAAGCCGCTGCAACGTCTCGGAGTAAGATGGGAGACAGAGGCCGGCCCTGGACTGATAAGGAATGGGAGGTCATATTAGCGGGTGCCAGAAACATACCAAGGAACTCTAGGTTCAAACTTATACAAACATATATCATACAGAGGGCATATCTCTCGCCTGACATGATAAATAGATATTTCCATACTGCCGCCTCTGCATGCCCACGCTGCAAACATCCTGCGCTGACCTACATCATATGCTGTGGGCCTGTACATCCCTTCAACATTACTTGCAGGAGGTAGTCTCAGTTCTAGCTTCATGCACAGGCACATCGTTACCATTGTCATGGGAAGTCTGCATACTAGGGCTTTATGCCAGGTCTAAAAAGAATACGGTCCCCTCGAGGTTCCAAGATTTAGGTCTAATCACAGCAAAACGCTTAATAACTAAGAAATGGAAAAATGCAAACCCTCCGGAAACGCTTAGTTGGAGGCGTTCCCTCACAATATGGGCACAGGTGGAAAGCACGGTGCTGCACAGAGAGGAAACAGCTGGGCTCTGCAAATTTCCCATCGCGCAAAGCTGGGATGCCTTATTCATTGCCTTACAGGCAAGCCATGCACCGGAAGCAAATAATTCCCAAACTGCTGACTCTGGCTTGGCAAACGAATTCCTTATTACTTAATTTAGCTCCACGGGTACGCTTCGCCATACATGGAGCAGCACACTATTGCACCCCTAGACCATTGTAGATGATTACTTATGCCCCTTCCGTTTTCAGAAGCAGAGGTCTTCTTCGCTAGTTGAATATTATGCCTCACTATGCTCTGATCCAACCCTCGATTTAGATATATTGTTCAAGTGGCTAAATACCAATGACCCAACTTTGTACCCTTTGATTCGGTTTGCAATTTTACAGATGGCAGGTATGTTTCCTTTTGTATATTATACGTTTCAGCTAAGGTTGTGTACTTTGGAAAAGGTCTTATTGGTACTCTTCAGTGTCCACTACCTGCATCCTAGCAACCGGTCCTCGGAAGCTTGTTTCCGGTCCAGGGAAGGCATGGCTTGGCAGTTCGGGCAGGACTGTTCCCATGAGGCACAGTTTCAGACTGATTTGCATATAGCCATGTCTGAACTGGGGTGACAGAGTGGGCTAAAGAACGGTGATGGGTCAAACCCAGATCTTTTGACTGGGTGTGAATGTTTGATTGGTTCAGATGCTCCGTCCATCACCACCCCCTTTTGTACCGTTTTAAGCTTCTATCCCTGCATTAGCATGTGGCGAGCCTGTCCTTGACATATGCTAGGCAGCTACATGGGCAGTTCTCCATACGTTTATTACGTATTGTCATCTGTTCACCAGGAGGGGGACTTTGCCTGCAGGACTTTGAGTAGTTGATTCACATACCCGCCTTCAAAAGGTACTGCTTTGGTATCTATTCAATAGGTAAGGAATCTGCAGCTAGAAGTCGCTATCCGAAGCACAACTTTATTAGCTTTGGTAATGCTCGGTCTGATAGACTATCTAGATTGAACAGATTTTTATTAAGTTTTGTCAAACATCTTACATATAGATAGCAGAAGCAGGTTTACGTCAGTACAGCATAATTCCAGTATAATGTAACATTATCCCGCATCCCCTGTTGCTCTCTACATCCCTGTCTCCCCTCCCCCACTACTCCCACCCCCCCCTAATCAGTGTGCCTCCACCACCCTCCCCTATAGCGTAATATAAACCTTTGTGCTGCATCACCCAACTCCTCCGAAGATAGCCATTAACATAGTCATCAAAAGTTCGATGATCCAAATAACATGGAAAACATAGCATATGGTCCCAGTAATCTGTCATTCGTTTTTCACAGGTGTGTAGCCCATCATATGTACTGGAGTACCTTGGCCTAGCCATCATCGCCTCCCGCAGATACCCCCGCTCCCCCCGCATCGGGTTCAAGTGTCTGATCCACTGGCGTCGCCATCCCCTCCTCCTCACTAGCCTCTATTGTCGATTGAAGGTCCGCTACTAGTGCACCCCACGCCCTGGCCGCTTCCAGCACTTTATCGTTAGAAGTGCGTCTGGCTAATTGCATTCTAAGAGTCCCTTCACTATTTGCCCATTGTTGGAAACTCCCCCGCCATCTAAGATAGCTTGGGGCCCCCCCTAGACTTCCAGTGCATAGTGAGTTCCCGCTTAGCCATAATCAACCCCAAGTCAAGGAATTTACTTGTAATTTTAGTGGCTGGTGTGTGTGGAAACCAGAGTAAAGGGCAGGTCCCCATATTCACTTCAACTTGACGCCCCGTGACCTCATTCAAACACGCCATAACATCAGTCCAGTACGTGCCCAGTCCCGCACAGGACCAAAACATATGGCCAAAGCCGGCTCCTTCCACGGCGCATCGAGGGCACGCTGAATGAGCCCCCCCAAAGATCTGCTGTATTTTGACCGGCGACCAGTAAGCCCTGTGTAGCGTAAAATATTGGACCAGCTGGAACCGAACATTGCGCGTGCCCTTCCAGGCTCGCCGTACGAGCTGTTGCCAGGTCACCTCCGGTATCGGTTGGCCGAGGTCCTCCTCCCAGCGTTCCCTCAACCGATCTAAGGGTGGTGGTGTCCCTCCAGTGCCAATCTCCTGTATAAACAGGAGATAGCCTTGAAAGTGCCAGCAGCCATCGTAACATATTGACAGCCCAATGATGTGGGCGGCTCTGCCTGACCGGTCTTCCAGTGTTTCTGTATTCCCGACACCAAGGCTGTATGTAACAGAAAATCACCCCTCGGTAAATCAATGGCGCTCTGCAGTTGGGGGAACGGCAGTAAAGTACCATCCCTATACAGGTCTCCTATCATGTGGACACCACGTTCTTCCCAGCCCGCTAGTGCTGACCAATCCCCGCCATGAGGGAGGGCAGAGCAAATGCCCAGAGGGATCTCCGGGGCAAATGGGGTGGGAATTCCCACCCGTTTCTGGCTACGCAGCCAGCATCGGCCAAGGGTGCGTTCCTCAAGAGTGAGCTGGTCCAACCGGAGCCCCTGCTGGAGCACTATGTAGGACAAGATATGGCGCTGAATAACTCTACCCTGTGGACCGTCCGGGCCTCTAAACTCCCGTGCTACAGCCTGCGTGAGCCATTGCAGCTGCGCTGCCAGGTAGTACCATTCAAAATCAGGCACCGCCAGACCTCCTTCCTCCCGCGATCTGAGCAGGGTGTTCAGGGCCACACGTCTCCTACCGGAGCCCTAAATTAACCCTATCACCATCGACCGCAGCATCCGATAAAAGGAAGCCGGAATCCATACCGGTAGTGTGCGAAAAAAATAAAGCAGCCGCGGGAGGGCCACCATCTTTAACAGCGCAATTCGTCCGGCCACGGAGAGCGGAAGGGTACGCCAAAACCCCATGCTGCCCCTAATGCCCCTTAGTGCTTTGCCCACATTCCCCTCATAGAGGAGCGAATGAGTGTGGTAAATGTTAACACCAAGGTACGGCAAGCACTCAGATTCCCAGCGCAGTCCCCCCCAACTCTGCGGGCCGGACGCACCGCGGCGTCAGCGGGAACAAACAGGTCTTGGACCAGTTAACATGTAGTCCCGACAGCTCGCCAAACTCCCGGAGGAGGACCCGTGCGCTCTCACCGAGGTCTCCACGTCGGCCAGATACAGCAAGAGGTCGTCTGCATACAGGGAGATATAATGTAGGTCGCCGTGCAGCAGCACACCCCTAAAATACTGTCCCTGCCGGGCTCGTGCCGCTAGAGGCTCGATCGCCAACGCGAAGAGGAACGGAGGCAAGGAACAACCCTGTCGGGTGCCTCGCACCACTGGGCGCACCGCCGATACCGAGCGACCCATACGGACCTTGGCGGTGGCGGAGTCATACAGCAGCCGCGTCCAACGGACAAAGCCATCTCCTAATCCGAACCTACGAAGCACACAAAACAGATACAACCATTCCACACTATCGAACGCTTTTTCGATATCCACCGACAGCACTGCCGCGCCAGGTGGGCCCTCTCCCTCGATATCCATGACCCGTATCAATCGCCGTATGCATGTTGAGGTGTTCCGCGCGGGGATGAAGCCCGACTGATCCGAATGCACCAGCGTACGCATGTGCACTGACAGCCGCGCGGCCAAGATCTTGCTCAGCACCTTACAATCCACAGTGAGCATCGAGAGCACTATGAGCCCCTCTCTGGCAGACGAAGGAAGCCTGCCCAGTTCCCAGGTGTCACTATACATCTGGTGTAGTTGAGTTGCCAGGAGGTCAATGTACGAGGCGTAAAATTCCACCGGTAGGCCGTCGGCCCCCGGTGTCTTTTTCCTGGCCATGTGTTTGACCGCTGCCCTAATCTCCCCTAATGATATAGCAGCGCCCAACGCGTCCCCTTGCTCCGAGTCTAATTGCGGCAACTGCGCCTCCGTTAAGAAGGCATCCAAGCCAGCTGGAGGTACCCTCAACCTGCTCCGGTAGAGCTCCGTGTAATAATCCAGGAATTGTGCATTAATTTCCTTCTGCGAATGAACCAGGTCTCCCGTGGGCGTGACCAGCGACAATATCAGCGTGCCCCTAGCGTGCGGATTGGCCAGCCACGCCAGCAGCGTACCCACCCGATCCCTCTCAGCGTGTGCCCGGACCATGTACTCCCTATAGTCAAGGCAGCGAAGCCTCTCAACATGCGCAGCCACCCGTTCCCGAGCGGCCAGCACTTCCTCTTTGCTGCTCCCCGCCACATGACTGGCCTTCTCTATTTGCCGCAACAAGGTCTCCTCCCGTTCAATGTCACCTAACAATGTCCGCCGCGCCCCTGCCGCAGATGAGAGGCACACACCTCGTATCGCCACTTTAAAAGCGTCCCACTCATGTGCCCTAGTAGTCGCGGTCTCCGCGTTCTCTTGAAAGTAGTGCTCTATGCCCTCCCGTATCGCCGCGCTAAACACCGGATCCTCCAGCGCCAGCGGGTTCAGTCTCCATGTTGGAACCGACTGCCGCTGTCTCGACCAGAGAACCGTAAGCAAGCAAGGGTTATGATCTGATCTAGTCCTCGCTTGGTATTCGCTGCCACGAGTGAGTTCCTGTGCCCCAGGCGTGCAGAGAACAGTGTCAAGGCGCACGTGAAGGTCATGGGGTGCGGAGTAAAAGGAATAATCCCTATCGGCAGGGTGGTGCGTACGCCAGGCATCCAAGAGGCCTCATTTTTCCTGCCAAGTCCTCCTCTCCTTCGTCACACCGCCGACTGCGCCAACGGGGGGTGGGAGCAATCCATCATCACGTCCATCACCGAAT